>NC_092818.1:187261712-187561712 GCF_023375885.2 Dermacentor andersoni | reverse complement strand
CTTGAGTTAGTAAATCCGTGCTTATTGGCGATCTGACTCTGAAGCCTTCTCTGTGCCGTGTCGGAGAGTCGACGAACCCTGCCTTAGCACCTTTGTGCGTTGCGGAGTGGAGGAGCGCTGTGCCCATTCTTGACCGTCGCTGGTAGGGTGAGCATTGTGCAAACGCATCTTCACACTGTCGACGGTAGTGCGATTAGCATTCATACAATGTAGCGACACATTGTATTGCTTAAGACGCAATTACTTTAAAATTCGTAGTGGTTATTCTGAGACTTCTGTTGCTTTGACTACATGCGCAGGCCCTCGTTGCTACAGCATTCGCTTGCGAGGGTCAACCAAGAGTACGACGGCATGACGACAGCTATATCACGGCAACGCAATGAGCTCAATAGAAGGACGAAGGAAAAATGACGTCGATAGAGCAGTTAAGGCGCTATAACTTTACGGCATGACGACAATGAGACGATTCTGAAATGATAGCGATGGTATGACAACGACAGCATGACGACGATGGCATGAGACGAAGGGATGGCAAGGAGTGAATGTTGACGAGAGCGAGACTGTGACGGTATGACGAAGGCTGCATGACGACAGTAGCGTGACGACGACGGCATTAGGGCAATGGTATGACGAGGACTGTGTGATGACGATGGCGTGACGATGGTGGCATGACGAAAGTGGGACGACAAAGTTACAATGACGATGATGGAACGACCACGATGGCGTTACGAGGATGGTATCACAGCGAATACATGTCGATGACTATGAATACGACGTAATGATGACGATGGCAGCATACTGGTGTGAGCACAGCGTGATTACCACGAAAGTATGACGACGATGACGTGTCGATGACGGTATGACTAGAGTCAGATGGCGAAGCGCGAATGACGACGATGCAACGACAGCGACGTCATCACAACCACGAGCATACTTAGCGGCCCAAGCTATTAGACAACTTAGCGCACTGAATCCGCTTTAAAATGCGTGACTACGACGGAATGACCAGATTAATATGACGAAGACAGAATGACGGCGATGTAATGTCCACAATGGCATCACAAGGATAGTATGACAACAAATGCAAGATGGTTGCATGACGACGATGGCGTGACGACGATGGCATGCCAAGAGTTAGATAGATGACGAAGCTGGAGTGATGATGATGCATCCACCACGACGGCATCACACCATGAGTGATGGTGTGATCTCATCACCTAGTGGCCCAAGCTTTTGGATAAATTGGTTCACTGGCTCGGCGTAAAAGGCGGAACGACGAAAGTATTACGAGTGTCAGATGACGAAGCCAGAATGAAGATGATGAAATGTGCACGACGGCATCACGACTACAAGCACATACCCAGCAGCGTAATCTGCTAAGCAACTTGGGTCACTGGGTCGCCGTAAGAGGATGATGATGATGAAAACGTTTACTGAGGAAGTAAGATGATCTTGAAGATCCTATGGGCGGGCCCCAGGTCCCGGGCTCTACTGGCCTCGGCTGCCCGCCAGACTTGGTTCAGAAGCGTCACTCGCAGCTCTCGATCCTAGCTGTCCAGCTATACCTCCCATTGCTTCATTCGGGGGGGGGGGGGGGGGGTGGAGGTACTGGTTTACCTAGGTAATTATCGAGACTGCCGGGTTACCTGTTCAATCTCGAGATGCTCGACCTCCCGCACAAGTTACAAGAAGTTGACGGTGTCCACCACACCATTTACGCGGACGACATCGCGATCCGGACCAGTAATGGAAGCGACGGCAAGATAGAGACCGAACTCCAAGAATCCGTCCGCAAGGTAGAGGAGATTTTAGCGGAGACGGGCCTACGGTGCTCCCCCGGCAAGTCGCAACTCCTGCTATACCATTCCACCCTAAAGGACAGACCGCCCAAGGAATACGGCGGACCGACACAACACGAAGAAATCAAAATCCACACACAAGACGGGAGCGAAATCCCAAAAAAGCACGCGAGATCACGGTCCCAGGCATGATCATCGAGACGAAGGGAGTTAACACTGGGACCGTCAACAAACTAATTACCAGGGTAGACAACACCATGCGTCTGATGCGACGGATCACAAACAGAAGAAAAGGCATGAAAGAGGAAAGCGCCATCAGACTCATCCACTCTTTCGCCATTAGCCATATCGCCTACGTGGCGGCCTTCCACAACTGGTCAAGTAGCGAAAGAAACAAGATTAACATCCTCATCCGAAGAACGTTCAAGATTGCCCTCGGCCTCCCGGACTACGCCACTACGGAGCTCCTCCTCCAGCTAGGACTGCACAACACACTCGAGGAGATCGTCGAAGCACAACGCATATTTCAGCTCGAAATACTCGCAAAGACCTACATGGGCCGATACATCCTCGAACGAATGGGCATCACGTACCACAACCAATACGGACACAAAGCGCAAATACCCAAGGAAATCCGAGAAACCATACACGTTGCAGTTATCCCCCGGAACGACCACCCGGACTTCAATAAAGATCGCAGGTTAGCAAGAGCCAAAGCCCTCTTACGATCGTACGGCACGGAACCCGACGCGCGCTTCGTCGACGCCGAGGAACGCCCCGACGGGCCGACGCTTCACTGTAGCAGTAATAGGCGCCAACTCCAATACCGACAACGCTTATAGCGTCGACGCCCAACATCTAGAGGAAGCCGAAAAGGTAGCCATTGCCCTGGCCCTCTCGAATCCGGACTGCAACACCGTCCTGAGCGACTCTCAGGCGGCGGTGAGAAACTTCGCCAAAGGACGGATTTCGCTCATAGCCAACAACAACATCCTTAAGAGAAGACGCACCCCCAAGGACCACCCGAGTCTAATCATATGGTTCCCCGCCCACGTCAAAACGGGCAACGAGGCATCGCGGAACCTCAACAAGGTAGCCCACCACAGATCATGAGAGCTGACAGACAGTGTCCGGCCGGCCTCTCGTGAAGATCCCCGTGCCGAACGAGACGAGCTGACCAGATACAACGACATCTCAAAGATGTACCATTAAGCCAGAATAACATTGCCACCACCACACAAAGACCTAAACAGGGCACAAGCAGTGGCCCCACGCCAACTACAAACAAATACCTTCCCTAACCCGTTTCACCTCAAACGGATACACAGCTACACAGCTCAAACAGCTACATTCAAACACATGCTATGGGAATGTGACGCCCAACGCGCAAACGAGTTAAACTTCAAGACCCTATTGCTCAGGTGGGCCGCCGCTCTGCGCAGCTCCGACCTCGGCGACCAACTCTGGGCCGTTCAGCAGACCCGTGAGGCGGGGCTCAGACAAGATCTCGACGTCCCGTCGTGAGAGACCTGAGCCCGGGTCGCCAAAAACCTGCCTGATAATTCAATGAAGTTATTACCAACCAACCAGGTTTCCTCTCCCACCCCCATGTATTGTGGTGGAGTGTGGGCCTTCTAGAATTTCTGTAGCGCGACATGGATATTAATCGCGGGCGACGGGGAGGGACCGTCCGCCGCTGCTCGGTTACAAAGTTCGCGAGCTATAGCGCGTCGGCCCTCTCTTTGCCATCTAATCCGCTGTAGCCCGGGTACCAAATCAAGCGGTAGTGGTAGGTTGGCGGGGGTTTGAGTAGTCGCGCCGCGGCTGCGGGCACGCAACCCGCCGTAATGAGGCGGCACGGGTCTCTTGCGAGTCGAAAATTATTACAGACGACGTTCCCTCGCGTTCCCATTCTCTGATGGCCAGGGTAAAATGTGATGGTCTTGGATGGATGGATGGATGGATGGATGGATGGATGGATGGATGGATGGATGGACGGATGGACGGATGGACGGACGGATGGACGGACGGACTCTAAAGCCCGAAAGTAGGCATAAAATGCTAATGGCGTTAACACGCTTTAAAATTTCTCCCGTGCTGGGCGGGATCAAACGTACGTCATATGGCCGCGTTCCTCATGTAAAGCAGCCCGAAGCTATAGCAAGCTGCGCCCCGAATGTACTGCGTTGTGCCGCTGTTTGAAGAACCTCTTTCACGCCAACACTTGTGTCACGGAGTATCTGTCATCTGTAACGAGCGAGGGAAGAATTCGCAACGTTCCCACGCACCTTGACACCACGAATGTCGGAGGTCACAGTCACTTTTCGCCAGCACCGCTAGATGGCGCAGCGTATCCATAGGCATAGGAAAAGTAAACATGTCCGCAATAGAGATTAGTAAGAGGTGATTGAAAGATTGGTGGAATAAAAGTAGAGAAACGACAAAAAACGGAGACGTACAAAAGCAAAGTTCACAATAGGGGGCCAGAAAATTTGGTTGTGGTAGTTCACCGTGGTTTTCGTCTGCTCTTTCTTTTTTTTAACATAGGTAGGACATTACGCAGTATAATAGCAAGAATTTGGTGGCGCAATGTACCACCCCGTTCCAAAGGGGACGCTCACAACATCCATCCATTCATCCATTCGCCCATCTATGCGCAAGAGAGGAGCCAGGCCGCAGTACACGGAGGAAGGAAACTAAGGAGAGGCCCTGACGTCACTCTTTGTGAAGCAAAAGTGAAGCCGGAATTTGGCGTTGCTCATGGCGATGCTCCGCCTTTTGGGCCACCCTCCTCGCTTGTTTACATCTTTCGCGAAACCACGCCGCGCTGCGCGTGGTGTCGCGCGCTCGCGGAACATCTGGCAGAGCACGGTGCAGGTAACACAGCGCAACAAGACACGGTGACTAACGCAAACCCGCCCACTCAGCGCCTTTGCCACGGCCTGAAACCTACCAGAGCAACACGTGTGAGCGCTCAAAACCATAACAACGCCGCCATTGTGGCCCAAAAGGCGTGGCCATACAGCAGAAAAAATAAAAAAGCAGCAAGAAAATGAGAACCTACTACGTCATTTCCGCCACACTTTTCTCCTAGCGCGCGGAGGGGGTAGGGCCTCTCCTTAGTTTCCTTCCTCCGTGCCGCAGTACAAGGCTCCAACGCATTGGCGCGCAACCTGTGCAGTCAGATAGACCACGCAAAGGATTTCTACTGGACTTCGCGGCGGCGGCATTAGAGATGGCGCAACGTGTCCGTGAGGTGCAAGTAAAATACTGGTGGTGCCCATGTGTGATGCGCCAGTAAGCAACCACGATGACGGCAATGCACGTGCAAAGGGTGCGATCGGCGAGGTTAAGGAATGAAAAATCACAGCGACGATTACGATACTCCCTAGTGTGAAGTTTCAGCGCTGTTGCATTGGGGGCGAGGACTTACGGAGTCGCCATCTGTCGGAAGCGCCTTCCTTGCGCAGTATGAAGGATCACGCGGCGCGCTCCTCACATGTTTCGCTTACGGCGCTCAATAAAAACACCACGCGGCAGCCCTCCTGGACTAAACTTATGTAAGTACTCTCAAAAACAAGGGAAGTTTTTGACTGTCAATATAATAATATTGGGCAGCCTGAAAGCACAAAATCGTTTACTGATACTATATCTTTACCGAATACGTACAGTGAACGCCACTGCGCACGATCGCCGCGATGGAGTCTCCCGAGCCGGATTCTTGCGTGAAAGGTAGGCAAACGCTGAAGTAAACTATGTGAAATATGTTCTTATAGTGAGCTGTCTGTATAGCCAAAAGGAGCATAACAGAATGAAGCCTCAATGCAGCGATCGCACGGGTTCGCAGCGACCGACTGCACGTCTGCATGCATGTCTGCGCCCAACGTTTTGCTTTCGCTGCGAGCTCGTTTTTGCACGGTGCCGTGAGCTTTAGGCCGTAGCATATGAGCACTTGACAGTACACTAGTAACCATTGCTGAGTGGACGCTATCAGAACTGTCCAAAAATAATTTCGTTATGGAGGCTTCGACGTCTACGGCGACTGTGATGTGCTGTCGCGACGATTCAATCTTCTTTTGTCTTCTAAATTCTTGGAAATTTCAATATTATTTCACAAGTTGCGTCGCACTGAATGTTTATCGGTCTTCTCGACGTGCGATTCCCATCTGCTTCTTTTTCGTAATCCAGTGCATTAATTCATAACACAAACATGACCATATGCCATGCCTTTTTTTAATGTGTGTCTTACCTCTCCCTTTCCGTTCCAGTGAACTTGCCCGTGTCTAGTATCAACATGTTCATAGACCAAACCGACATGACATTAGCCAGGCAGCGTCGCAGTACGCGTTTCCTGCTACTTACCTAACATCGCTGTACGAACGCGGTAGCAGAAATGTTCCTCGCGTCCATGCTTGCTGCATACCCGAGTTGTAGCCGATGGCTGTCTGCCGGTTCTAAGTTTCGTGAGCCAAGCTTCACGCAGCTCCTTGTCCTGCGGCTACGTGTGAATAAGGCTGACACCAGGCTCCATTGCGTACCTCCGGCACTGCGGCACCGAGCAGTAGCCTACCATGTTGCACACCTCCAAAGGCAGCCACTACCTATTATAATACTTTCAAATGCTGTCAAGCAGACACCCCAAGGCAGTAAAACCTCGCCACTTAATCAGAACAGCAGCACAGCTGGGACTTTAAACTTTCGTTTTCAGCTCGGTTCGGCGCTTCCGAAGCAGCCGACGTGGCCGCTGTGTCCACGTGATCCCTCATGCCACGTCACGCCAACGGTGGCGCCAGCTTTTCCAGTGGTGGAGCTCGCCCACAATACGTGGTTTCATTTCGCGATAGATTGGCTGGCGCTGACAACCTGTCTCGTGCGGCACGCTCTAAACGGCGCGAAATGTGGCGCGACAGCTTCGCTAATCGTAACGCGTGGCTGCGATTCACAGCAGCAGCCACAGACAGAAATCACTCATGCCGCGCTTTGTTTCCATACAGACGACGCACGCTACTCTGACGCCACCTCTTAGCCATCGTAGTCGTAAAGCCCATCGTGCGTGGCACTACACTTTTATTCTCACGCTTTCGCCGTACCCTCCTTCTCTGCTTTTCTCCTAGCACTCCTTTCGCTGTCGCCGTATTTCATCCGCGCTCCGCGTTCGCTTTTCCATCGTTTTGCTGTACTCGTTCGCTCGGTTACGAGGTCGCCGAGAGACGACGCCGACACTCGCTGCAGGAACGGGCGCTTATTAAGAGCTGCGCTCTAAAAAGAAAACGTGAGTCGGAGGTGAAGGGAAGAGGAGCGGGAGAAGAAGTTCGGCGGTGGACACAGTCTGGTGAAGCTGGACAAGTGTCAAGTTTCCGTCTCAATGCACACGAGTTGGAGTTGAAGGCTTCACGTGGCCTGTCCCTTTCTTCTGCCAACGCCCCGCATCGTGACGGCTCCGATTCCTTCGACAGTCCTCGCACGCCGGTGAGGAATCCTTGTACGCTAACGGTTCCCCTCTTACAGCGCTCAAGTGGTTTTGTGCGCCAAAGGATGAGCTTGCGTCGGCAGAGACTGTTCTAGAGACGTCTTAGTTGTATGGGATTCGTAACTCTCTTGATTATCTATGAGTAGTTTTCCGCAGCACGTGGATAAAGTGACGTTCAAAACTAGCAAGCAGCCTATAGTCAGATGGTTGCCGTACTCAAGCCCCAAAACCATCTTTTCAACCTATTGATAGTACACGCCTCATACACGACGCGTTTCAGAAGTGGCAATACGCTGTGTCGCTACGTAGCTTCGATGCTAATCGCATTACCGTCGACAGTCGTGAGATTGGTTCTGCTGAAGTATTTATTTTTCGTTGTGCATAGCCATGGCTTAATTAGCACCTTCACTCCCGCGTTTTAATATGTAAATAATAAAACCTGGGTTAATGAGGCTTTCGTAATGAATGGTAAAATAAAACGTAAGCGAACTTTTATTTCATCCTGCTCGTAATGTTCCCCACTTCGAGTAAAAAACTGTGGCTGAAGAGCGGAAATTAGCTATATTCACTTTTTAGAAGAAACTAATTGTGAATAATAAAGAAATGAGCATTTATGAACATTCATCAGTCTATCTTCACTCTCATAATTAAACAAAGAAATACCCGAATGAACAGCAAATGTCGCCGCGTTTCGTTACTCAAAATCCGATTTCATTATTAATGGATTAAAAGCACTGGAATCTTTAACGCCCGTTTCATCGTGCAATATTTCGAGTCTTGCATTATTATACATTTTCTTTTGTGATTAAAGGTTCTATTTCGTCCTTGTTACAAACGAAAATTTTCATTAGCAACAGCTTAGCGGCAGAGCTTTTGTTTTCACTATGCTTCAGTGAAGCACTAATAAACAGCTTAATGTTAACTAAAGATTATTCTTAAAGAATAATCGTGCGCAGAACTGTAAGCAGTAATACGAACCTCTAGCGGAAAACTCGTTACCAAATTACGCTTCCATTGCGGATAATATAGTTTCCACGAATTCAGGCAATAACAGTAAGTGTGTAAAGATGGAAAATAGTTATATAAAGCGACTTCGTGAACCATCACATCAAGTGATTTTAGTGACAAATACATATTGAAATAAAGTAGGAAGGCAGACTTTTTCATATTATACTGAATGGCCACGAATGTTTCATAGAACTGCTTTATTGTCAGCATGGCACGCAAATTCCCCTCACGTTATCTTACTTAATTACACCAGTCATTCGACATATACAATTCGTGGAGAAGCCCTCGACAAAATAGCAAACACTCGTGTAACTCAATCAAAATGTGGAGAACAAGTTGCAAGTGTTGAATAATGAAGTGATTATTTCGTCCGGCTATCTGCACATTGCAACAAGAGTGTGAGTTTAACTGTCAACCAGGCAATGGTGGGTTAAGGATTGTTTTCCTTCAACATTCAGCAAGAGTGCAATTGAGGATGAGGAGATGGTCTAACGACCATGACTTCATGATGTAGACGTCGGCGTAAGAGAAAGGACGGACAGAAACAGTGACTTGCGTCGCTAAGAAACTATACTTGTCTCCCTATCGCAACAATTTTGGATGGCGCTTAAGATTCGCTTTTAAGAGTGGAACGTGATAATATTAAAAGATGCCTAACTGCTTCTCATGCTGCACGGCAATGCTGCTTAGAATCGTAATGTTTACCGGAAAACGATGGCGGTGAATGCTATGTACGAAGGCGAGCTTTCTGGTAGAAATACGCCTCTCGCGTGGGTTGATCCAAGAGGTTATGCACAGCCTCACCAAAAAGATTACATCATTTTCAGGTTTCTGTTATTCTTCTGCACTTCATGTTTTTAAGTCTGAGGAGATTTAACATAAAAGACACGCTCTGTCGGCGTTTTTTCTCACGACATTTGTTTCTGGGCTGTTATTCTCAATATCCAGAGGAATAAAATTGTCGAGAGTGCAAGACAATGTATGAGCAACATTCGTGATAGAATGGTGAGGCGATATAACCCGCATATACTGCATGTTATGTAGCGAGGAGTTGTATATGCGTATACCTTAATATATTCGGAACTTTCTGCTCACGGACAACTCCGCCGGCTCCGACGCTGACGCCAACGCCGGATTTATTGCGATATCAGTTATATGGGCACACCAGGTGCATTTTTCTGCGACACGGGGCCCTTCACGCTATCGCGTAACAACCAGCATCTTCCAATGCATTCCATTGTGCCGCCAGCTCGTTTTTGGAGACTGTATCGCAATGGCGACGCTGGCGCTCGCTAGGAGTCACTGGGATACCGCTGAGATCGCTGGATAAGAGCTGTGTCACACTGGACGAGGCACTGGTTTCACTGCTTTGACGCTGGGGTGCCCTGGTATTTGGTGTTAACACGTTTATTCTCGCCAGAGCTCGCTGGCTCGTACTAGAAACTGTGCTGGTTGCGTTTTCGCCTCACTGGTTCTAGTATGAAATGAGTATAGGGGTTGTTGACTGCTAAATGTACGATACAATTTTGTAGATGCAGATGTAGATCACTGTGATCTACTGGCACGTACCCACTCTGGGCTATTGGCCAAGAATAAAATTTCATTGTGAGATACTAGTCTAGCAGCCATGCAAGGGACCCTGGGCCTCCGTAAAGCCGCTGCGACAGCTTTTTTGCCCAGGTGTCCCTCCAGTTCCTTTTGTTTCTGGTAAAGAAAATTGATTGATTGATTGATTGACTGACTGATTGATTGATTGATTGATTGATTGATTGATTGATTGATTGATTGATTGATTGATTGATTGATTGATTGTCATTTTCTTCGGCCGCCTTCTATAATTGGCGCGGTCCGGCGCGTTTGTCTCGTGCCTCATGCTGCGTTATCGCCTCTGTGTGCTTACTGCCAAGAAAGAGAATCCATAGATTACTATCTTTGTTATGTCGCCGATACACATTGTTAACAAAAGAGTTCTAGAAATTATGCTTGCTAAATTAGGGTTAATCTTATCATCAGAAATAGTAGTATCCTTCAGTGCGTCAGTTAGAGGTTTCAGCCACAGGAACGTGTTTAATGCCGTGTGCGGTTATATACAATAAACTGAACGAATAACTTTTTGAATCTCCTTTTTTAATTTGTTTGTTATAGGATGCTCTCCTTTTTATTTTAATCGAACATGTAATACTTCTAAAAAATAAGTAAATGTTTCAGCACAGATTTCTTTACCAATCCCCCAGTGTGAGTATGAGCCATAATATGAGGCAATCATCATCAGCTTCTCATTCTTCTTCTTCTGCTGAGTGACCGCCGCCGCCGCTATCGGTCCGAACGGTCCTATCTTTCGCTAGCCGACTCACTGATTATTGTAATGAACTTCATCTCGCTCCCTATAATGTGGTGACCCGGATGTGACTGCACGGCAAGCATGACCTCATGGATGAGGCCATGAACGGGATACCGAAGACCCGCGCAGAGAGCCTCACCATGGTGCAGATTCTCTTGCGTCCTATCGTCCACGAAATTTTGCAGCCTGGTTTATTCATGTAGAGGCCCTCTTCAACCTTCGGCGCGTTACCTTGTACCATGTGAGCTTCCTCCACGCTGTCTCGGCCCTCCCTACAGAAGTGGTGTAGGAGTTCCAAGACGATGTGGACGCACCTTACGACACCACCCCTATGACCACTTGAAAACGACGGTGCTGCAACGCAAGACCGTGTTTGTGCACAGGCGCCTCCAGCAGCTTCTCAACGGAGCGAAACTAGGTGACCATCAACCGTCAGAACTTCTACGTCGTATGCGGTGGCTCCTCGGTGACTGTAGGCTGGAAGCAAACAGCCCGCTGCTGCGTGAACTGTTCCTTCAGCGCCTGCCACAGAATTTCAGGTTCATCTTGACTACTTCACCAGAGGACATGTCCTTCGACAATCTTGCAGAGCTGACCGACCACGTTGCTGATACTGTGGTAATAATGACCGTTCCACTCTAGCACCCCGAAGGTCGGCAGTCTCGCCTTGAGCAAATGATTGCCGAACTTGTTGAGACGATTACTGGACTGCGGTCATCATCCTACCGTCGTCAGCGCGACCGCGATTGCCGTTCCAGATTCCCTTCTCGATCCAGCTCCCTTTCTGGTGCTCATCCCGGCGCATGCTGCTGCTATCACAACAAATTCAGTGCCAGCGCATGTCGGTGCCAGCGCACGTCAGTGCCATTCCCCTTCCATATGGCAGGGAAACATGCCGCAGTCATATGATGGCGGTCGGTGACTCATACCATACAATAAGTAGCCTGTTCTACGTCGCAGGTGCAGGTCAGCATTGTTCCTGTGGCGCGGCTAGACCGGCAGCGTGCCCAAGAAACCTTGCCCCTTCAAGCAGCCAACAGCTCTTCTATCAACACATATGGCCAGCGCTCTCTTACCATTGACTTGGGTCTCCGACGCACCTTCTCATGAGTGTTCATTGTTGCAGGCGTACGCATGGGCATATTGGGTGTCGATTTTCTGACCTACTTCACCCTTAGTAGTGTTGACCTTTGCGCTCGTCGCCTCGTGGACATGACGACTAGGATGTCTATACAAGGCATATTCACGCCTGTGTCTTCAACCAGTTGAACGTTACTACAGATACCATCATCTGCGTTCGCCTCCATAGTGTCAGACTTCCCAGCCATCACGAAAGCTTCCAATCTTGAGCTGCCAGTACACCAAAACGTCACTCATCATGTGGTCCCTGCAGGCCCCCCAGTATTCTGCCGACCCAGAAGCACCGCTGGTCACCGCCTCGCCATCGCAAGGAGAGAGTTCGACCACAAGCAACAATTAGACATCATCCGTCCTCCCTAGAGTAGTTGGTGTTCTGCTTTCCACATGGTACCAAAGCGTGATACAGGGGTTTTGCGTTCGGCAACTACCGTGCGCTCAACGTGCACACTGCCCTGGATCGCTATCAACTCCCTCACATTCATCACTTCGCAACCAACGTAGCTGGAACGACAGTATTAAGCAAGATAGATGTAGTGAAGGCCTACCATCAAATCACTGGCGAGCCAGCGGACATCCCAAAACCTACAATTACCTTGGTTATCTTGGTGGGTGCTTGTGTAAGTCCTTCCTTCGTTTATGTATACGCCGAAGTATTTGTTACTTGACTATGGGTATGACTTGCTGTTGAGTTCACACCACGTAATTTTTCCTCTCTTCATTGGAGATCGTAATTTCTGGTTTCTTTGCGCTAAACTTAAGGCCTATATTTGTCGTTACGTTGGCACACATATTCACAAGTGTCTCTAAATCTCTCCATATCATCCATACCCTCCTTCACGCTGCCTATATTACTCTAGTGCGTGCATAATAATTTGCCCCTATTGCGTGTGCAAAATGGTACTTTGTTTTAATAAGTACACCATAAGAAGTGTAACGTTTTGAGTGGGCGGGAGGGAGGGTAGAAACACATGAGTTGTTTACGCGTGTGAGAACTGTAGAGGGGCCTTTAGGCTCGGGCATTTTGACGTGATGTTCAGTGAAATGATTCCTCTTTCGCGGTAAACTTCTAATACGAAGGCTCACTTTTTCATCCGCGTGTGTTGCAAACCGTCTGCACTACTCTCATAAGCAAAAATTGTATTTCGGGTTCTGTTTTTAAGTTTCCGAAAAAGGATATATATGTCCAATGAGGACATTGTATTATCGAGCAGGATAACAAAGCCAAGAAAGTTATGTTGATCAGCCTTTCTGTTTGTTCTGAAAAGAGTGCTAAAAAATCGCCATCCCGGCCCTGGGAAATGGGATGTCTAGAGAAGCTGTTGAAACCACCACTACAACTACTCAGGGAGGTATTCAATGCCTTATGGCTTTAGACATAGGTAGTAGTGCTATTCTAGAGTAACGGTAGGAATGGGAGTACTAATAAGTTTAACACCCCCCCCCCCCCCCCCCCCCCCCCCGGCCCATAGCTGTGCTGCAACAAAATTGAAATCCGTTGCCAGGCTGGTTATGTTATATACCAAAAACTAGGGACGTCACAGCTCACGTCTGAAGCTGCCGTCGCCGCGGCAGCTAGCGCAGCAGTAACATTTGCCGGGAAACGTATGCTGGTAACGCTACGTGCTTCACATTGCTATCATGAGCGCTTTATCATTAATTATGTGGTTCGAATACTTGTTTTGAGCTTGGTCGTTATTGAAACGCATGCTGTTCTGTATGTTGTACGCGTGATTCCAAGGAATATAAGCACTGTTCGCTTCACTTTGCTGAGTGCTTGTAGCCTCTGCCTTACAGGGCTATGAGCCATTGCATTTCTTTGCTGGCTTATGGGGTATGAACCATTGATGATAGTTTTCTGTCGACGAACGCCAAGGAATCCCGGGATTTTAGCCATACAAAAATTCCCACGGAAATAGAGGCTTAAGGACAAATGTTAGAGTCGTTTTTTGCGTGATATCAACAGGGAACCGTTCTTGAAGCTTTCCGTGACACCAGCATTTTCACTGACTCGCACACACAAACGGAGGATACTACGCTGCAAGGAGCATACTCGTTATACGGATTTGGGCTTCGGCATGACGGGAGAAAAGTTCGAAGGAGAGACTGGATCTCAGTGGCAATAGCAGCTGCAGCAGATGAACGTGCCGATATTCAGCGTCCCTTTCTCGCGTGAAGTCACACTTGGCTCACGGAGGTAGGGCGCGGGCGAGAGGCAGCGACAAGACAACACTCGTTTTCACGCTCTTCTGCCTTTCAAACCTCGTTATACTTGTATCACATTAAGCACGGTTCCACACCGCCCGCCTGGCCTTCAACTGACCATTGTAATCTTGTCATGGCTTTTAATATTAGTGCACGCAGGGACATGTCAGAGGGTTAGGCATGGCATCAATAGCCTCTTTATTTTAACGCTGCCTGTAAGCCTGCGTTGTGCCAATGGTTGTAGTAGAAAGGTTGATACATTCGAACATACTTATTGATTACCTACTGTGGTGTACATCAAACATATCATTGCAGAATTTATTACTGCACACTGGGTTTTGTTGCCATGAGCTTTAGAATCGTATCTTTGTATCTTATCTATTGTATGCGAGCAATAAACGCTCAAGTTCTACGCCAAAGTTTACAATGAGCATGACGTCTGAAGATATCATGCAGCTGAGTGTGTTGGCCCATGGTGATCGAATAAAAGTTCATGAGTTAAAAGGGATAGAAAGGCGGCAACGTAGACGCAATGTTTGCGCATCCATGTTGTCTTTCGAGTGTCGCCGTTTATTTGAGGGCTATTAATAAGTGAGCACGCATCCTTTTCGCACGACTGTTTCATATCATGCTATCACGCACACACACACACACAAAAAAAAATAACAATAACGGCCCATCAAAGCAGAGCGGCCATCAATTTCATTATATATTCGGTTTTCCATGAAGAGTTCTCGACTAATGTTATATGCCGTTCAGGTGATACACTACTGGCCTAAATCGATCATCAATATGAAGCAGAAATAGTCGTCGGCCGCTGTGGGCCATGTCGAGGCTCCCTAATGAAGCACAGAATAGAGACATAATAGAATGAACATGACTGCGTAATGCTGCATACTCTGTTGCCCTGCGATACTAGGCTAGTTGTTTGCTGGCAATTCGACACACTAGCTTATGTGTCAATTTTTACTTTACCTCACCTTCAACTCATATTCCGGTTACGGAATGCGCAAAAGATTCTCTGTTCGTAGCACCAGCATGGGCCGGTATCAGAAGAAGAAGAAGAAGAAACTTTAATAAAGAATGGTCCGGCAGATTTTGCTGTGGTGGCCTCAGGTGGCGGCTCGAAGTCCTTGGATTCGGATGGCATCTTCGGCTTGCCGGATGGCCCAGAGCTGGTCTGGGAAGAAGCGAGCTCGAGGCTTCCCGTACTCTGGCAACGACCGCGATTATGGACGCCTCGCGATAGTAGGTGGTTTCATTACCGTTGTTGTCGACACATTCCCAGAGCATGTGTCGCTGCGTTGCTCTCTGTCCACAAGCTTTACACGCATCTGTTGGATATAAAGCCAGGTAGCAGTGATGTAAGACGGCGAGGCTAGGGTAGGTGTGTGTCTTGAGCAAGCGTAAAGTTACGGCCTAGTTCCTGTTTAATTTATCGTGCGGTGGCGGGAATGTGCGTCTTTCGAGTCTGTAGTGTTGGGTGAGGTTCCTGAATGTGGTTAGGCGATCGCCCCACGCCCACTGTGATTTTTATTGCAGCATTTGTGTTGTAGTATCCTGATCCGGCAGATCCGATACCGCTTTCTCGGGGGCGGAGGCAGCGGCCACATAATCTGCGGCGGCTCGGCGTGTGAGACCTCGAGCCGTGGCGTGGGCCGCCTCGTTGCCCGCGAGGGGGACATCGATGTGTGCCGGGGTCCAGAGGAGGAAGACCGCAGAATTTTGGAGTTGCGAAGGCGATGACGAGTCGCCGTCGTCGCAAATTTGGAGTATGCGGGCCGCTCCCCGCGAGACGCGACCGCGCGCGAAGCCACGGATTGCCGCCTGCGAGTCGCTGAACACAATCGCAGCGTTCGGCACCGCGGCGAGTGCTAGGGCTGTCGCGGCTTCTTCGGCCGCCTCCGTGTGTCCCGTGGTCACCAGGACGCTCGCGAGGCACTTACCCGTTCGGTCTACAACCGCGATCGCGTGTGCGCTTCTCCCTCCTCCATATCGCGCAGCGTCTACGTACATCGCCTCGTTGCTGGTACCAAACTGGTACTGAAGGTCGCTTGCTCGTTTGTTGCGTCTTCCGGCGTGGTAGAAGTTTATTTTATTATACAAGCTTGCACGCAACAAAACAAAGCGGCTCAATAGGCCCATACGAAGAGAAGCGCGAACGATTATATCTCTATGTGCTGCACAAACAAACAGAACCATTGCAGCACGGATCCCAAGAGCTCGTCATCAAAGCGGCGGAAGTACAAAGAATACTGCTAGGACAAAAAAAATGTAGCAAAGGGAAGGAGAAAGAAGAAGTGAGCATATCTCAAAGAGACGCAGAAAACATTTGCAGGCATTAGTAAAAATCACGAGGACATAAGATGACGTAGATTTGAACAGCTTGGTAACCCATACTTAAGCTTGAAAATGTTCAAATATAGGAAAGGACAGCAGGGAAACGGACATAGGCCACAATTGAGTCAGCACTTTAGCGCTATAGCGCGTAATAATAGTTTACTTACTAACGTAGTAGTTACTGGCATATTTATTCTACCAATATTGCCATTATAATTTATTCTTTCCTTCTTTACATTGAAGTCATACATGAGCTTTTTTTTTCTCATATACAATGTGGAATAATCAGAGCAACGATACATTTTGTCATAAGGACAAGTATATTTTCTTTTTATTGCATGCAAGGATATGATGGTGCCTTTAGACGGCGCCAGTATACTCCTCTTTCCTTAACTCGTAGATCAGGTAAGAAGAAAGCGTCAAAGAACAGAGAAAGGAGTGCAGTAATAACACTTTTAAATTTCACAATACACACAACAAAAACAATTGTATCTGATTAGTTCACAGGTGTCGGAGTGTCCGTTTTGACGTACGCATGGTGCTTCTCATTGGTGTAAAGCACAGCACACACAAACACAAACAGAAGAACCACAGGGACACCATAATATGAGCGAATACGCGGGGCACGTATATATGAAACTGTTAAGGTATGAATCACTTCGAAAAATAGAGCGTCGTGATCGGAGTTATAACTTAATAAGTTTTACATATTCCCGATGCTTAAAAAAACTGTACGTTGCACTATGTTGCAGTTGTTCTGATGGTCATTGCACACAAGATCTTATCTAGAGACATTGGCCTCCTATCCACAGCATGGATATTCGCCAAAAAGTCACAGACCTGCGCGGCACACGCAGCACAGTCACACACAGCACAGCACAGCACAGTAAGCTGTAGCAGCGGCTTCATGGGAGCTCCAATTTCGGCAGCACGCGCTAGAGGGTCTTTTCCACGAAGTCTCTTTGCGTCGTTTTCACGATAACGATGCGAACTGTCTGCCCGGAGTCGACGGCGAGCTACGTCTTGTGCTGCTCTCTGTACAACGGTCTGCTGAACGCTACATTGTCTGGTTGTAACCGTGCGTACAGCTCTGCGATTCGCTTCCACATCAGGGGTTCGTACCTTGCGAGGAAGCGCCATAAAGTGTCCCGAAGAGTAAACACGGGTATCGAGATTACGCGGTGCACATGTTACATCCTTTGGCCCGTGGTACGATACGATGCCGTTGATGAGGTTAATGATGATTTATGGGCATACCATTTGACACGGGTGGTATATACGCATTTTACATCGCGGGACACAGTGCTTGACACCATGCCACCATCGCGTGACACATGTGCTTGCTGCGGTAAAGCTAGGGAAAAGATGAAACATGTTTTGTTAGAATGTGAAAACATCTGCCCAGTGGTCGATTTAGGCACCACTGGCCTCCTTGAAGCCCTTGGGTTCAGCGAGAGCAGGGTAAAAGTAACCATCTCCGTAAGATTAGTGATCGGCGATTGGAAGATTGGTGGAAGAAAAGTAGGGAAACGACATTTTAGGGTCTATCGAATGTAATGTGGAGATTCCGCACCATCTGTGAACGAAGTCACGCTGTACACTTGGCCACAGAGTTCTCTTAAAAGACAGCGCGTGTCACTCACGGCTAGAGGTAGTAGCGACAGTACTCGCTTTTAGTAAGCTTCGTGCGCCGCGTCGTCCGCAGTGACGTTCCCTGTAATTTCACAATTACTTGGCATTCACCAAAATACAATATCACGAAAAAAAAAAAAGTCAGCTGTAGCGTGTAATGTCTTCTGTATGTCGTGTATTACTGCACGGTTTATTTTACGCAAGCTTGTTCCCTCGATGCACAGCAGAGGAGCTTGCGAATCGCTCAGAATTACCCTCTGAGAAGATTCTGAATGTGAACATATGAAGCGTACTGGGGAAAGTACAGCATAGAACTCGATGTGCCGGTATAAGAACGCTGATGTAGAGCTCCCTTTCTCACACGAGCAAGTATATTTTATTATCCTGAGCAAAACAAGAAGACAGGAAACCTGAAAGTAGTTTTTACACTTAAGGTTGGTATATTGCAACCATGACATTTCGTGGTATGACTAATTGTTCCACAACCTGCCGTTTAGCAATGAATGCCTGGTGGAATTTGTGGCGTTACAAGTTACATACATTGGAAACATACATTGAAATTCGCACCACATGATGAACATATAAATGCAGTTATTCTCTCTACCATTTTTTTTTTAACATTTGCTTGTGTTTTTCTGTTTCTTTTTTTTTTTTTGATCACTGCTCTCACTGTATTGCTTGGGGGCGTTGATGTCATTAGGTACATCGCCATTTCGACATTTATATTTTTCTCGATTCTATGAATCCACGTTGCGTTATTTATTTAAGGCGTGAACTAATTTTCCTCGGTTGTTATACTCTGGTACCGTGTTTGCTTTGTTTTAATGGGCTGGCATTAGGTATGTTAGAGAGAAGAAAAGTACCTGTGAAGTGTGGGAAGCCGATCATGTGGTTGAGATAGAGAGGTGATAGGAGAGCTTAGAATAGCATATATATATATATATATATATAGACAGTGCAACTGATGGCGGTTAGTTTCACTTCGCTTAGTTGAACTTCGCTCCTCGAAGAGCCAGACGTGTGCCGAGAGAGCTCCAGAGAACTTTACGATATGGTGTACGCGGGATTTAAATCATGGATCCGGGAGTGTGCTGGACTGGGCTGGTTGGTGCATCCTTAGGGCGGGAACAAGCAGCACTTCATCCCGTCCATGCTCTGTATGTTCCCGTCCTAATGGATCCGGGACCACAAACAGGTTATACATAATGCTACCGCATTGCTCTGACCTTTACATTAAAATTGCCACTGATTATATTTAATAACATGATATTATAGTAAAGCACGTTGGGGGCTGACTGGTTAAGATTCATGATAGTACTGCCGCGCGACAGGACGAGGACAGCAAATTCTTCTCTGTCCTTGCCTGTCACGCTGCACTGTGTTAGCATGAATTGCAGTAAAAGTTTGTGCTTTTAGGTTCCACTCGCTACACCTTTTCGCAAGGCAAACAAAATGCAATCCCCCAAAACGCAGAAGAACACAGAATACTGTCAAACAGGAGAAAAACATCCAAAGTTCTGCTAACTAGTCCAGGAAGATACAGAAGATAGTACAAGTACACGCACTAACCTGTACATACACGCACAGTTCCATAAATAATAAAAGTATTTGAAGTCTGTGGAAACGCACAGCTGACAGTTTTGCAAATTTTCATGACACATGACGCGAAGATTTAGTATAAAACTAAAACGTTTGTATTTTCGAGGAAATTTTTTTAAAGCAGCAAGCATTTTTATCTTCATCAGAGATGTTGGCCATGGGCAGAGTATTCTTTTTCTCAGTAAAATTTCGACGATTCAGCAGCATCAAATCGCTCTTCGATGCCTGCGTTTCACTTTCCAGTTTTGTACACTCGAGAAGGAGCTGATGTACACATTTATCTAGGTGGTCACAAGGACACTGCGGGTAGTTAACGCAATATATCCTGCACAAAAAGCGTCACGTGTATGCCAAGCCGCCTACGGCACAACTAAGTCTCAAATGTCCAGTTATGGTTCGGATTTGATGGGATTGACTTTCCTATCCCTGGGGCGATACAGAATAACTCAAAACTCTCGGACTGCTCATCAAACCAGGTGATCTTGCCCAGACGACAAAAAAATTGTCGCAGCAAAAGGTGGACTTCCCTGCTGAACAGAGGGAGATCTAATGCTTCTTCCTTGTGTGCCCGTCTCGCAGCTGCATCCGTTGCAGTGTTCAAAGAAATATTGCACTGTTCTGGTATCCACTGAAGCGCTATAGCGCGATTCACTGCACTAGCGTTTGCATGTTCATTTAGCGCTTCATAGAATAGCTGTTTACTGAACGAATTCTTTAGTGGCATAGGGGCCGCCTGGGGGTCTGAAAAATATGGCGTTTTATGCGCATCTCCTGCTGAAGCTATGAATCGTAACGCAGATAAAACAAGCACACACGCACGCACACGCACACGCGGTTTTCAGACTCGATTACAAATGGCCAGTGAATTCTTCATGCTTGTGCGCTATTTACTGTGACGTTTCAAGTACTGCGTGCTCGAATAAGAAGCTTCTGTAAAGTGCATCTGCTGCTTAAAGCGGGGACAGTTATGTAGGAAACGTTCAGTATGCTGTCACGAGGAATCAGGACGAAAAGAACGGGTTATTTAAGCCCCTCACTGCATCGATCGCTTTTAGGAAGCTTTTGCAATGGTAGAACAGACTTCATTCAATTTCAAAGGCATTTGTTTAGTGTTTCAATGGCTCAGAAGCGTCGAAGGTATTTTCTGGCCGCTATATGGTGAGCTCTGAGTCATCGTTATTGTTTGCTCGAATTACCGTGCACGCACAGGCCATTTGGCGGCGAGTGAGTGTCGCATTGCATGAAAACCATGCGCAGTTCGCTGGGTATCGGGAAAATGAATCGAATTATGATCAGAAGCCGCGTAAAATTCCGAACACTGCTTCGGCTGTCACCGGCACTCCAAGTGTCAGTCCCTGTCGTCCTATTCAACATGACGCACCATGAAACGCACACACGCACGCGCACACGCAGGCACAGACACCCGCGCGCGCACGCACAATGGCGCTCGTTTACTCATTCACTCATTGCACTGCTACAATCTCTCGAACGATGAAATATGACAATATATATAAAGCATAAATAAGGAAATAATTACAAATAAGAGCAGGATGGTTTATGTTGGCACCCACTCATGGCAAATTATGCTCAAGGAGTGAGAGCTTCCAGTGTTCAAGAACAAGGAACGCGGGCAATACGAAGAATCACACCGCGTTGACTCAAAGAAACGGATATGCTACTTAGCAGGTACAAAAAGTGGCATATGTTTCTTCGAATGAACGCTTGTTGTTAAGTTCAATGCAATCTTGGCTGTTTCTATGATGTTGAAAAAAAATTAAATTATGAGGTTTTACATGTCAAAAGCACTTTCTGATTATGAGGCACGCCGTAGTGGAGGACTCCGGAAATTTGGACCCCGTGGGGTTCTTTAACGTGCACCTAAATCTAAGTACACGGGTGTTTTCGTATTTCGCCTCCATCGAAATGCGGCCGCCGTGGCCGGGATTCGATCCCGCGACCTCGTGCTCAGCAGCCCAACACCATATTCTATGATGTTGAAATGGCATCAAGTTCGTCCACGGGGGGAAATGAAAGGGCGGGAGTTCGATAGGCATGAATTGAGGCCCTGAGTAGGGAAGCAAACAGACGTGCTTTCAATGTCCTCTCCGAAGACATCGCCGGTTCGCGTTTTAGCGATACGGCTGGGAAATGCCTTTGTTTTATGTTGTTCTTTTTTTCTCTGCTGTCTACAGTATCACGCGGAAAAAAGGACAGCTCCGCACCCAATAAATGCGTCTCTTGCCGATTGCACTCGCCCCTTGGCCATTGGCGTCTGTGTTTTTTTCTGGCCGCGGCATTCGTTATAATTATGCGCCACCGCTAGGCGTCTCTCCATACGGCTGGAATGGAGGTCAGGCCCTTTGAGAGTTTCGCGCGGATCGTCTTTCCTTTCGCTCCTCTCAACCCGTAATTCGCAGATACCGCGGGCGTATTCGCTTGTCTTCATGCAAGCAGAGGCTCTCTGGGATTCTCTGTAGCGCTGTCCACCAGGCTTGGCCAGAGCGGAAAAACTCGATCTGCAGCATATATATTATATACATATAAAGCGCCGCGCGCTATGCAGTCTCAACAGCTTTTTTTTTCTTTCGGTTCCTTGTCCTTCGGGACACTGTTCTTATTTTTACCTTTGCCCAACCGCCGCTGTCCTTCTTCAGCGCAATGTTAAGAAGCATGAAATTAGTTCGGGTTCCTGATTCCTTATCTTCACCGTGTGGTAGGTACCGGTCTTTCTTTTTTGTCCTATCATATTATTTGTCCCTTGAAATGGTCATTTGGACCCTTGGGAATGAATTACGGTCGTGAGCTGGAAAAGAGCGAAAAGATGGGCTTTCTGGGTCAGGGCTTCTCACGAGTTCATAACTAACTGTTTATTCACCTTCGGATACCTTGAAGCTTTACGTCAAATTGTTTAAGCACTATTCTTTTTCATGGAACAATAATAACATTCCCTGCAATGTTACACATGTCGCAGATACTCCATTTCCCCGTTGCATCATCCATGTTTAGAGCATTGATGCAGCGGCTATTTAACGACTTCTTATCTGCAATACCGTCGATACCATGGCGCTTGTTTTCGACACCGAGTAACAATCATACCGCGAGTAAATCTTAGATAGTGTTTTAGCAAGATCGAAGAGTGCCTTTCGTCTTTTCCTTCCAAATTGTCATAGAATTCTTCCAAGGTTTGTGACAAAGCTCTGGATCCAAAAATGACAGACTATCATGGAAATTCTGTGACGCATCAGCTAGCAAAGGCTCGGATTGTTTTTACTATGGAGACTAATAAATGGTATGGTAACTAATGAACTTGTCACAGGTGTGTAGCACACAACTAGTGTAAAAGGCAATCATAGCCTGCCTTTGTACTTTCCTAGAACACGTCTGCTGTAGAATAAAAATATGAGTTGACATCTAATAAGCTTGATTCCCACAGCTGTAATCCACCCCGTTCCGTGACCTTTACGGCACTAATTCCTATCAGGGGAGAGAGGGAGGCAAAACACAACTACAGGAATGCTTGAGACAG
Organism: Dermacentor andersoni; assembly: GCF_023375885.2. Classification (NCBI taxonomy): domain Eukaryota; kingdom Metazoa; phylum Arthropoda; class Arachnida; order Ixodida; family Ixodidae; genus Dermacentor; species Dermacentor andersoni. The sequence continues at coordinate 187,538,655 of NC_092818.1, read as the reverse complement.
ATATATTTTTAAAAAAAGTTCTTAAGCGGCGACGCTGCGAAAAGTCAAATAACGGCTGACTTGAGAAAAAAAAAGTAATTTCAGGATATTCTTGCCGATGACAATCATGCTTTAGTGCTTTACAACAAAAATCAAGCGTCGCTCGGTACAAGTCGGGACCTATGAGTTCCAAAGTCGCATTCAAGACCTCGAAACAAGGTGATCTGTAGGAGAAGCAATAAAATGTTGGGCCGCACAAGCAAAGCGGGAAGAAAAGTGCTTCGAAGAAAATGTTAAAGTAGGACCGGAATAATGAAATAATTTACTTCGCTCGATTATATTCCTTTCGATTACATTCCGATTATATTCTTTCCTTTCTTTCACCGATCATAGTGATAACGTGGGTGGAGCATAGTTCCTACCACTGACAGAGCGCGAAACTAAAGCCACGGGCATGAAAACGTTACGTTATTTTAGCTAAGGAAAGCACAAATACACTGTTAAAAGTGTGATAGAATTAGCAGCGTGAAGGACTGCAATATACTGTGTGTTCCTTGCTGCAATATGACTGTATTTTGCAGCGATCAAAGCTAGTATTAAGGAAACATGTCGTCCTTCGCGTAATAAAAAAGCAGTGTGTGTTGTGGTGGCGTTTAGGGACCGCACTGCAGTTCCGTTCCTTGAATACCGTTTCAGTGAAGTGTATGCTGAGTCCGTGCGTACCGAAAAAGCACTCCCCATCCCCGCCCCCAGCCAGTGAAACGTAGAATCCATGCCTACTCTTGCCTAACATTCAAGGCCATAATAAGGGCGCCGGCATCCGCTTGGCTCTTCTGCAAGGAAGAAAAGAAAGTGACCCTAACGTAAGTTTGGATGCATGTACAAAAAGCAGAACCATTGTGACGATACACTTCTCGCTTGGCGCTGACGCCTGTACGAGCGGAGGCATTGTAAAGGAACTGTGCCACCCCGGGACCGAAAGCCAAGGGAGCGACATTCCTGTGGCTGCGTGCTGCAATGAAGCTGCTGCGCCCAAAGTCCCTCGGAATTCTTCAGAAGGCAGCGTTTACTTTTACTGAACACGAGAGAGAGCAGGAGGGTAATATGTTCAGGCTCGAGAAGTATTCCAGGAATGCGGACACGGGGGCCGTCTGCTGCGTGCCTTTACCCCTGGTGGCGCATGCGCCGCCTGCTGCGGAGATAGCTGCTTGCGCAACAGCGCACGCGAAGTGCTTACTCAGCGCACCCCACTCCAGCGTTGGTGAGGGAAAATGGCTGTGGACTGGAGCACGAGTCTAGCGGAACGTCCTCTGTGCAAAGATGAAACACGAAATTCATTCGAGTAGAAAACGCTGATAAGGACAACCGAAGAAGGAACAAAAATTCATATAAATGTTTATCTTTGAACCTGCCATAACTTCAAGTTCGATGGCTATTCTTTTCGCCTTATAAGATCAGAGAAAGGTATGACAAAGTAAAGAAAAGAGAGAAACACCGACGAATGTTTAAAATTGAAAACTTCACGTTTCACTCCTCAATTGAGTGGAAGCCGTGTTCAATGCTGGAATGCAGGACGCATATTTGAACAAGGTTTTAGCAGATGGGCGTGGGGGGAGGAAGGAAGGGGCCGAAACGGCAAGCTTTCATTAATTTTTCTTCCTTAGTTGGCACATTCATTTTGTTTTATTGTGCTTTGACTGCTTACGTCAAAATTCATGCCTACTCTGGGTTTTACTGTGTGGAGAAATGGCGTATGCATACTTTCTGCGCTTTTTTTCTTCTTTTCTGTGTTGGGGAGAACAGATTAGTATTTGCCCTATTTTCAGTATATTTCAGATTGCGTTGCAATCATGGACACGTTCTGCGTGTATTTAATATGTCACGTGCGTCATATTTGTAACAGCCCCTTTCACATACTAATGCTAGTGATCATTAGAGTAGAGCACACGGCGAGTGCAAAGCATGCTACATTGGAATTTAAGTTTATTAAGTGCATGCAGATAACGTTGCGGTGGCATCGTTGATGAAGCACCAACATAAGAAAGTAAATTGCCAAGGTTAAATCTTAACTAATGTATCCGGTTTAATACTGCCTGGATCTTTGGCTATTACTTTCTCTTGACACTCAGAAATAAACTGTTGCCTCGCATGCAAATCGAAGCGGATCATAGAAGCTAGCTTCTGCCAACACACTGTTATCTTAGAGAGACAATCAAGCGTTGATGTTATTGTCGCAGTTAGAGACAGTTTTGAAACAACTTCCAAGATTTATGTACGTTGTAGTCGAATAACGACAGTGTAATATTTCTGTAGATGCATTGGTGGAGAAAAAGTGAGTTTCTTACAGAGTGGGTTTGATGAAATGTCCAAATGAAATCTCTACACCGGCTGTTTACTTCGCGTTGGTTATCATGTAATTCCGCCTATCAAGTATCTTGGTGTACGCTGACATATTTCCTTGTATTCCCTATGCGTTATGAAGAAAATTTAAGTTAGATCATTTGTTTGCACCCCACATGCCTGGCGTCAAGATATTCTATATGGTGAGTGTAACCAGCGCTTGATTTTCATTGCCATTTCGTCTTTTCTTCAGGCCATGATGGTGCCTATTATCTCATAAATTGGCTTTGCCGCAATATAGGCAACGAACAATTTTCGGAGAGAGGAGCAACAAGAAGGAAATTGGAGATTGGGGGGTTCCCTAATCTTCACGAGATAACCACCTCAGCATAGAAGGTAATGCATCAGCTGTAGCTTTTGTTAAAAATGGTGCCCTGATCTTGCTACACTACAACAGAGCAAGAAGGCTTGAGTAGGCCTGTGTTACAGGTTAAGAATGGCCGACTAACTGCTTGTTGTAAAATGTATCGTTTTCTTTATTTTCCACTCAACCATTGCACCTTACAGTGACAGGAATATAAAAAGGAGAAGATGCAAATTCATGATTTCTTTTTTCATAAAAGGAAGTTGTATTGAATTTACGTATTCCTTGCCTTATATATTGTGCAATCGATGAAGAGGCGGTGGGAGCGCTGCTACTGCCTTCAGGTTGTTTTCGTCAGCCTTTCGACCAACGTCCCACAATTTTTTCAGCCAGTTTCCAAACGCTCCGACTTTCCATAACGCAGTGGCGCGTTTTCAACATTTTTTACAATGTTACGATATGTATACCTTTCACAACCATCGATCTAAACATCAAGATGTTTGCGCTCGCATTAAACCGACTTCGCCACCCGTTGCATCTTTGAAAGTAGTGTTGTAACTTGCCCTTCAATTTTTTTAACCGCTTAAGCAACGCGGTATTATGGAACTCAAAAAAGTACGCAAGCCACAAGGAAGCTTTGCCATTTTACTTAAGCAATAATATTTCCTCAGCCACGTCTTGAAATCCTGCTGCCTCGGGGCCCAAAGCGCCGTGTTGTTTTAAGAGGCAACCATTAAAAAACGAAGAAAGCCGTCGTAGGCAGCAGACGAAGGAAAGGAGCACACGTCGCACAAGCTTTATTTCTCATTCAGTACTTACAAATAACAAAGACGAAGTGGTTGGCGAGAAAACAAACAGAAAAAGAATACAGAATGTGAAGAAGAGGTGTGTAAGAGAAATTCACATATTACCTAGACGCGATATACACAAAAAACATCTTTGTAAAACACAGGCAATAAGGGTTCCAGCGCAGTCCAGTTTGGGAATCAAATTCGTCGATCAAGGAAGTAAGGCGAGCGGAATATTTGATCGCATTGCGAGATTCAGATGTCAAAGAGGGGGAAGAGTTATAATGGGATGCACGTACAGATAGCGCGAGAGGAACGCGTCATCACGTTAGCATTGGGTTCTGAAATAGCAGTGGGGTGTCATAGAGATAGCCGGCTATTTATGGCGAAAATTCCCGTTTAGTTGCCGTTAATAAGAAACATGAACTGCAAACACAAGGTGGCCACAGGGATGCGGTTCCAAAGCCCGTGTACAACAGTCGTTGTGAAACGGAGTAGGAACATAGTTGACTCACTTTTGAAACAAAGGTTCGTAAATGTCACCTGTTATTTCGTGCCCTTTTTGCGTGCCTAATTAGCACTGTGCCGCATTCTTGGATTACGGTGTTACAGTTCCGATAGGTACTCTGCTGGCACGAGTTACATGGGCCGAAGGATCTGATTCCCAATCTTGCCGGCGGAGGCACCACTATACTGTAAGAGATTTATGCAGTATGCTACACGATACAATGCACGTGCAGCGGAATCATAGCCATGAAGTGACAACACTCCTAGTATTGAGTTATTTCGACATTAGAAGAGCCGAAATTTAATATTGTTCTGGAGGAATAAATACTTCCCTAGTCTAGTTGGTTCGTAGAAACTAAAATTTGTAACTTACGGCGGAAAACGTCCGTTCTCATCTCACTTTCTTCGCATTGTAATTTCCACAATACATTAAAAAGAGTTGTGGAGATGAAATACGGAAGGAGCGAATCTGACGTATACCCGTCAAAATTTTGTGACAGCACCTTTCTAAAGAAGAAAGAATTCTGGCACGAGTCATGGAAAGCCAAAAAAGATGACATCTAAATATCTCTAACTTAATATCACGAGACACACAGATGGTTTCAGCCTTAGTTGTTCACTTAACATTCCATCTCAATATAATTATAGGTCGTTCAAAGATGGTTGTTCTCGTCTCGGTTGGCGCCATTTTAAAAAATCAGTTAGGCATCTCGCTTAAACTCTCGTATACATTGTCGTTTATCTTGATTACCTTACTTTTTGAGCACGACATATTGTATGGCATCCGTCACGCGGAGTGGGCAAATCCAGTATTCATGCAAATAAGAAAGAATCAGGGGTCTCTCGCTTTGGTGTAGAAATTTAGAAGCGAATAATTTTTTTGTATCATCATAATTGTCACATCAAGACGCTGAATCATGTATACTTAGCAACTGGTCCATTATCGAATTAATCATTTTGCGGAGCAAAAAATAAGCAAATCGCATTTTTCTTCAGCTTTTGCGTCTCTCTGGACAATGACGGAGGTTGGACCTTCACTCAATGAGCCAACTATCAGGTCCTGCAATAGGCCCTACCAGGCTCCTTGTACTACTTTCATTCATACATCAATGGAACATTATGCAGAGGTCGGCGACATATTTTTAACGAACCTTTGCGATGCTGCAGAAAATAAACCCTGATCCACTGCTTGTAAGTTGAAGAAATTTATTCTCTGGACGCACGCATCCCCGTGCACCACTGAAAGCATGCGCAGAATGGTAGTCAAACATTCTTCTTGACGCCGTTCGGATGAGCGGGCTCAATAACCTAACGTCGAACGTGATTCCGGTGAAAGCGAAACCGGCTACCGAATCAAGCACTGCACTGTGATAATGCGGGCACAAATAATCCTGGCACATACATAAAACACTGTTGTGACGGAGATAGTCTCCCCTGATTGTAGCCGAACAACTCGGGCCAACACTAATGCTCAAGTTCGTAGTTCAGCAGCGGCGCCTAAATATAGCGAGAAATCAAAGCTCAGGGTTACGTCATGCGGGTAAAAGAGGCAGCACCATAAACTAAGCCTATAAACTTGAACGGTTAGTGTAATGTCCGCACTGTGCATCCAAACAGGGCACAAAAATTCCTCACTGCCTGAAACGTTCGGTCCTAGCGGAACATTACGTCCCGGAAGAGCTTTAACTCTTTAATGTCCGGTATTGCTAAACAGCTAGAACTCTAAGAGCGTTTTTTTTTACCTCATCTGCGTCGCCGGGAATTTATGGCCATTTACTGGTAAAGAATGGTGAAAGCTTTCAAGAAAAAAGATAATAACTAAATAAACAACTATGAAAGCAGAGCCTCGGCGTCACCGTTAACCGCGGTGGCTGTTCCACTCACTTAGCTTTTGCAACCACTTGTTTTTATTGGCTCGTTTCTATAAATTACTGCTGTGTAATTTAGTCCAACACAGAGGTTATTTGAGATAGCTGGGAGAGGCGTTCGTCTGGCAGTGAACATATAAATAGGCCGATGGCGATGGCCGCTGTGATCATCTTCTTGAAGTAGCAGGCTAATGCATCGTTCGGCATACGATGATTAGCGTAACGCTACAATGTGGACTGCATACGAAGTTCTCTACTCGTGAATGTTCTCGAATCCAGCCGGTTTCGAGAACATTCTCTCAGGCTAAAACACTTGAACCGTGGCCACATCCGTCGCTCGCGCAAAAGTCAGTTCGCGCGCTACTGCTGTTTTTGAAGTGCACAAGCATCAGTGGCCGCTTATAGTCCTCCTGTGCATCTCACTGTATTGCCGCAGTGTCAACTTTCTCCCGCGTTTTCGTTCTCTACTCCCGTTTTCCTTACGTCATCAGCGTGCAGCGAAACGCAGACGGAGCGATGACTGTCGCTTGCGATCTCGCTAATTTGGTGTGACGCTCAAAATGTCTCCAAGCAAGGTGTCGAAACCACGCCCTTTCGATTCAGAGCTGTTTGTGTAAACCTCTTGGCCACAAAACGCGCGGTGTGGTGCATTTTCATGACCGAACTTCACGCCTGGGAACGAATTGCGCAGCAATGCTTCTTCGATATTACAGCATTGCATGCTAATTATTAAACTGAGTAACAGTAGCTAGGCTGGTCAGTTTTTTTTTTCTCGTTTTGGGCCTCTTTAACCTTGACACCACAGCGGCTGCCTGGTGCTTTAACCATTGCGCCGCGGTCTCGCACACCGTTATCTCGTGCCAACGGTCACTCTCTATTTGAGACGACTTGCGTGTGCGCTACGTGACATAGCACGAGTGATGGCACGCGCGCGCGCTACTGCTTCCATGTGGCCACAGACCAGCGTCTTTCACTTGCGTCAGAAGTGGGAGTACGCGAATATAGCGTTTTCATTTTTTCTTATTGACATGATGTAAGATTATGTTGGCGCACAAATCAGAGGACGGTACCCTTTGGTTTCTGAACATGAGGTACAAGCAAAAACATTAGCAACATACAACATTTAAGAATATACAGCATAGTTACAACAAAGTTGCGTTGTCACATGCGAGTCAAAATAACAAGACGAGATTACATAGAGGCTACAGAGGCGATAATGCAAACAACGGTATCACATAACTAATAACCATATAAGCGTCGATGCTAATCACATTAATATCACATGTACACCTTCACAATAAAAATAAAGAATTATGCTATGAACGGTTTTTTTCCTTGCGGTAATAACGGCTAATAACGTGGCTGCCTTCCAGAAGTTTTTGTTGGCGCTTTTCAAGCGCACTTTCGCGTTGGCCGCAGTTTTAACAATTTCTTTAAACTGAGAGGTCTACGCTGTGTTACCCTGCATCGCCTTCAGCATCGGTCCATATTATCCGTCTCTTTTGTCGTAGCCGCAAACCTTACGAAGACACTCTGTAACATCGTTCAGCCTTCGTAATTGGCCCAGGCCGTAACAGAAACAGGTTGTACCTATCTATCGCAGTAGAGAAAAAAAAAGGAAAGAAAAGAACACAGTTGTAATACCGTTGCCGCCATGCTATCGTCGACGCCCTCGTCTTGCCGCTTTCACCACATACACGCCGCCGTTCCTCGTGCCCACAGAAATACGTCGGCCCGTCTGACAAAGGGTCGAAGAACCTCAAAGGACACTGGATAATCTGATATACTTACAAAACGCTTCGCATAACCTTGATTCCCAGAGGGCATGGCATTTCCATAACTTTATTGATTGACATGATAAAGGATATGTTAGTCCACAAATACGGTGCCGGCTATTCCATGGCTCTTGAATAGGTGATGCAATTACATATATAGATTTCCGTACTTTTGCTCATGCTTATGTAGAAGAAAGCGCAGAATAACAGTTAATGCACACACGACGACGTTGTCATATACAAGTTAAAATAGCACTATGAAAAATAAAGAAGGTCCAAAAGCGAACAACAAAATATCACATAACGCTGAAAATGACCCAAATTTAAACAATATTTGTACTGTGGAACCACCAAGCACAGTTAAGAGCACAGGGGTTTTATTTGCACGTCCCCTCACTTGATCTACTCCATCGTTTCCAACTCCTCTTTCTCATATGACTCTTAAGCCACCCCGACTACTCGCTCATGTCTAAAACCAGCGGCGCGCCAGGATAACAAGAAATGTTTGCCACAGTATGTACTACCTATTGTAGCAGCATGTTAATCGTACTTTTTAGTTCGCTGTTGGGTATTGATCTTGGGTAGTGACGTTGTGTGCGCAAGGCAGGTGCGCGCGTTCAACCTCCACAAAACGTTATTCTCCTATGACTGAACGCATTAAAATGTCGACAGTGTATTTGTTTATTCTTTTTCACGCCGTCCCTCCGTCGTACACCATACTTTCCAATGCCCTGTCGCGTTCCAATGGACTTCGACTGGTGTCATAGCAGTAGAAAGAGAAAAGAAAATTGCTTGCACTGAGAGCTCGCGACAGCCCCTCAGCGTCAAGGGACGCATTCGGCCTTTGCGAGGTTCTTACCCTTACTTCATTGCCTGCTATAGCCTTGCGCGCTTTAGCTCACATAATAAAACAAAAGAAGAGACATAACCATACAAGCAATGGCGCATAATCGTCCCTAGTGGCTCGCTCTGCTTCGTCGGACTATAACGAAGACTGTCACGCTGTCCTGAACCTGGTGATTTCAGAAATATCTCCAACGACCGTGCGAAATCTTTTGGAAGTGTTTTGATTTTCACTAGTCGGAGAAGACAAGCTTCTTCAGCACACCGAATGCAATATTGTCGCTCTGTCTTTTTGCTTACTGACAGCATGTCGAATAAGTGCGCTGAGGTGAAGAAACAAGGAATCGACCCTGTGGCTTCGATTTATGGATGCTCAGTTTATTTGTTTGCGCGGATATGCATTTTTACGTAGTAGAACAAAAAGGAAAAAAAAAACACATTGGTTACTGTCTTGGTTCAGCATCACCCGCGTCATTTTTCAGCAAGAAGATATACTGAAAAATTTTCAGAACAGAAGGCACGTCAGGAGCTTTCAAATTTTACGTAGGAGACGTTTTCTACATTAACTAGAACGAAAAACAAAAGACCGCGGTGACTGTCTTGGTTCAGGGCCAGCACGTATTTCCCAGCTATATTTGTGCGTACCTAACCATGGCTTGTATATACCATGGCCATCTTAGGATAACCAGAGTTTTTCTTTACCCCCGAGAAAGATCAAGCAGGGCGGAAACTAAAAATGTGCGGCGAACAAGCTTACTGGTGTTTCAGCTTTGCGGAATAGTTCAATTTTGCACCATCTATTGTAATTCATTTGTAATGACACAATTCATTTGCAATTCACTTCCGCGTTGAGAAGCTGTTAGCGACTTTGGCGTGACCACACGGAGGCAAGAAACGCTACGAGGAATACAGATATGGTAAAACACATACAGTTCGGCACACGACTAAAATGAAGGCACTGTAAAGAGTGTGAACACAATAAGACGCGCATACGTTCACCCTTCCACAAACAAGTACTAAGATGTGTCCGACAACACGCATTGGCATTGAGTGCGGCGCAATTAGTGCCAGTGGAAGTTCGTTTTCATATTAGTATCAAGCTCAGTCTACCTCTTTTTTTTGGGGGGTAAGGTATATAAACGAACTATTTTTTATGACACATTTCTTGTTCTGTGCATAAGCTCATTTATCACCCTATACCAGATTTTACTATGAGCGGACCCGCATAACGGATATCACTAGCGATTATCTAGAACTCCTAACAACTGTGGGTCCATCTATCAATAATAACAGAAAAAGTGAGGCCCACGCGAAAGCGCATATGGTAACCGATCCATTTATTTTCTCTTGGTCATCGGCAAGTTAACGAACCTCACTGCGTATCCTCGCACATTGTTATTCCACGTCATTGTTGAAAGGAAATCGAGCACAGCGGGAAGGCGCCTTTCCTACTCGACTGAAAGCGCCTCCCCCCCCCCCCCCCCCATTCATTTCTTTGAGCGTCGCATTTCGACGCCGAACCTCTCGTCGTAGTTCCTCTTCCGTGTTTCCAGGATTCCGCTATTTTATCTATCATTGTTGTCTCCTTCAGTTAGATTTTTTTTTTGTATGAAAAACGGCGAATGCTGCTACGCAAAAAAAAAAGAAAACTGACACGTTCCTTTTCTGTGGCTTCTTTCACTCCTGTCCGCACAACATTATAACAGCGCTTGTATCTCGTTTGATATGCAAGGGAGGCCGCATGCCACCACGGCTGCACATCGCTTGAAAAGCGCTGTACTAGCATTGTGTTACGTTTTTGTAAGAACTACTTGGTACTTTGGTGACTAAGTAATTCAAGGTTCTTTTTTCTTCGTTCTTTTTTTGACTTGAAGTTTGAAAGAACTCCTGCCTCCAAAGCCGCATTTCGAGCAGTGTTTGTTTTACGGCTGCTTGCAATTTATTCATGTCCGGAAACCCCTCAGAAAGAAAAAAAAGAAAGAAAAATTATAGCCTATGATGTGTACTTTTTTCTCTGAGTTACGTTTTCTATCGTAACGCATTAAGTTCCCTCACCCCTTTTTAAAATGCTGGAGGTGGCGACGTATCACCGCGACGCACGAAAACTGAAATAGCCTCTCACGTTTTGTTGGCTGATATTAATGCGAGTGAATAAAAAAACGGCGAACTGTTTTTCCTAGCTCCAGATTATTTTTGCGCGCGTCTCCTTGGATTTCAAAAACGAACAAATGTGAGTGTAAGCGCTACGGTGCGATTTTGGCCGTTCTCCGTGAGCAGCTTGTAACTTGTAATCCGTGGTTTTATTCTGAGCGTAACTGCTGCGGATCTTCTAAGAAAAATTCTATCAGCACATGCGTGTTCATGTGTGCGTACTACGTTATGTTAGCATTTCCTTTCTACGCAAAAAAAGAACAGACATCTTTAAGTTCCTATTGCCGGCATTCAGCTAAACGCAGGCGGCCACTGCGCATTTTATGTTATTTCCTCAGTCGCTCCCTCCAGATTATTTTCTCTTACAGAAAGTTGGCACCTATCATGATCTCTTCTCCTATTTAAATTATTTTCACAGGCTGGAGAGAAAGGCTATTGTGCAATGCCAACGAAGCGTATTTAGCTGCCATGGTGTACTACGCTTTCAGCAAAGGCTTTTCATATGTATGCTTCCTCTATAGCATAAATGTCTTCTGCCAATAAAATGAGAGAGAAAACCAAGAGCTCTGTCCTGAACATTGAGGCGCGCAGCAGGCGCAACTTGTGCAGCTTTCATTCAGTGCCACAAGTGCAGTTCCTTTCGCTATTGCGTTCTTTGCAGCACTCCCAGGGTTGCTGCTTTAGGCAAGAGAAAAAAGTGCTCGAACGCATGCTGCAGGCGCGTGCAGACGAACTCGCGCATGCCACCAACACGACACATGCAGCAACCAGAATGGTGCTGTATTAACTGCAGATCGGCACAAGCCCTTCTTATCCTTTGTTCATTCGTTTCTTCTAGATAAAGAAGACAAGTACTTTTCGCAAAACAGCAGGTATTCATCAAAGGCAGATCGAGTGAACCTATTTTTAGGTTGAAGACTGGGCGTGTTGGTATAGCATATTAAAGGTTCGATTGCGCAACGTTTGGACGACACACACAGAAGAGAAGCACACACCACAGAGCGCTTACAGAAATGCATCGAAGCGCTCTGTGGTGTGTTTTTCTCATGTGTGTGTGTCGCCCAATAGTTGCGCAGTCGAATCTCTAATATGCTAATTTTAGGACTCTCTTTATGATATGCTGATACCATTGCTGAGAGGAAAAGCCAGATTGGCAGCATACGTTTTAAATCCATAGGAAACTCGTCTTTATAAATCACTCGTTGTTCCTTATGGTCCATGGCTTCTGCGAATCACTATGCTTTGTTTTTTTTTCGGGTCTCTCTCCGCTTGCGGAAAATAAAATGTTTGCTGTTTATGTATTGATATTCAACATTAACTACATACTAGAAAAAGATGTATGCATTTTTTCTTTAGTAGCGACAAGGACTGCTCCGTTGAAAGGAAGCTTCCACCACTTTATGTTCGTCTGTGGGTGCGTAAGCAGGGCCATGCATTTCGACATGCGCAGGATAAAATAGCATTCGTACTTAAACGAATTCTTCTGTGAAAGCTGTTCTCTTTGATGTCTCCTGGAACACTTTAATGCGGTAATTCATAAGAACAAATATTAACCGGATCGCTTTATTTCAGGGCGATTTCTGTGAAAGGTGACACGAACTCTGTGTATCTAGCCTTACAGTTAAACTTTTCGCTTCACACAGACCACTTCTCCAAAATGCATCGAAGCACTCCGCAGTAGCTGTGTACCAGAGTAAATGCATGTACATACGTCACAGACCACCCTCGAACGCGGTGGTCTATCTGGTCAGAGCGGAAGCAAATCTTCAGTAGTTTTGTGATAACGTTAGACATATATAAGTGAATTGAAGATGAAGAGGGGCTGAAATATTTTTCATTCTTACGTGCTCTTTGTCATTGGCCGGCTATTCGTCATTTCGAGTAATATGTCCAACATCAAGATTGTTTGGAATTCGCTCTTACGAATAATTCGAACGTGAGCGCTTTTTGTGAATACGAGCCCAGTACCCGAAATGGAGAGAAGGCAACGAATAAAGATCGAACTGCACGTACGCTTATTGGCACGCGAAATCTCGCTCTGGCATGCCTTGCGTTTTCCGCGCTTCGCGAGGAATGGCGGTTTGCATCTGAAAGGGCGCGCACTAGCGCGCGCCCACTTGGCTCACTGATCACATGTTTAACAGACATCGTCTCATGCTTTGTGATTGACAGGGCTTCAAAACGCTGAAGTATCGATCAACGCAAATGCATTGTTTTTTTAGCCATTAACTTATTGCAAAATGTAAATAAAATGCACCTTCTCGCGGGACAGAAATGTGTGTCACTCAGTGCTGATTCCGACAAACACTGACACCAAGGACAACATAGGGGAAATTACTTGCGCTTAATAAATGAAAGTAAGGAAACTTAATGGAAAAGAAAGTGGATGAAAAAACAACTTACCGCAGGTGGGGAACAATCCCACAACCTTCGTATTTCGCGTGCGATGCTCTACCAATTGAGCTACTGCGGCGCCATTTGCCCATCCACTTTCTTGGGCATTTATATTTCCTAGTAGAACCCTGGGAGTGTTAGCCAGCACCACCACCCACAGACCTTGGCGGCTGAATTGGAACGTCCTTTCTGCCACAGGCGTCACGAGCATGTGATCTTTCTTGGGTGAAGGCGACTGGTCAATAAACCCACACATGCTACCTGAAGGCATCGATGTTGCCCGATTCGAGACCCTCGCTATGTAATAAACCCGAAGAAAGGGGATTGCGGGCCCGTTCCCCATCTGCTGCAAGTTCTTTTTTCATCCACTTTCATTTACAATAATTTATCCTTTCATTATTTTCATTTATTAAGCACAAGTAATTTCCCCTATGTTGTCCTTGGTGTCGGTGTTTGTCGGCTTCTTATGATATGACTAATAAAAATCGGGCCCCTCGGTTAATCCTCCCTTTCTCCTGGTTCAGCGCTGATTGTACGACGCCGTATCTGCGCAGAGAGGCGCCTGGAAACGCGAGGCAGCCCCAGCGCGATATTTGTGCGGAGTCGATATCGGTGCTCGCACCGCGCTTCGACGCGTACGATCTGTCCTGCACCATCTGCGTGTGCATGCGTAAGGCGCGCCGGCTCGATCTCTCGCGCACCGGTCAGCGTAGGCGTAGTTTGGCGTTTAGTTGATAATAGGGCGCTCAGAGAGGAGGCAACTTACGGTGAATTCCACTGGCAGGTCTTGAGCACTTCCGGATAAAAAGTTACTGCTTTTTTGGAACGAGTTTCTTCCAAAGGCGTATCGGGAGCTCTGATGGCCTATTCCAACGACAGGTCTAGAGCGGATAATTATTAGAGATCGTCGCGCGGAGTGGTCCAGACCACTCTGCCAGAATAGGCGGATTTGACAGGAAGTCTGGGTGACGTAATGCTTCCAGCCGCGGTTTACTGGATCGTCTGTGTAGAGACGTTATGAGGAAGACAGACCAGACGATACCAGACAGCACGCGAGCGATTTCTCGTCCTTCCGTAGTGATGGACATTTAGCTGCTCTGGAAAAATAAAACTTTCCCACTGTACTATTGACATATTTTTCTGTCATGATATAATAGTGGCTCACAAAGCAGCTTCTTTGTTCTAAGGGCCGGAGAAATTGCCTCATACGACGACAAAGTCAACGAAGAAAGTCCAAACTATATAGTGAACCTTACAGCGGCTTCAAGAGGGGGGAACTTGGTCCAGTTGGTCCGACATGTTTAAGGAGGAAAAGAACCGCGACTTCAGAGTGGGTGCACAACGAAGGAGTGGACAGGACGAGCGTCCTGTGCACTCCTTAGTCGCGGTTCTTTTCCTCCTTACAGTGGCGGCCACCGTTCAAGGTCAAAATTTAAGAGAGACATAGCTTTTATTAAGCGCAAGCATTCTGAGTTCGCATATGAGTTTCTGTGCACCAAAATAAGTAAGTTCTGCTCAGAAATATGCCATGAGAATGCGGGAGGAGCCTTTGTAGGTCGCAAAAACAGAAAAGTGTCACTTCGGCGTGAGCAGTGCTGTTACTAAGCATGCGGTTGGCTTTGCCCCCTGCTTGCTATGATTGGAGCGCGAGTATTCCGAACGCAGAATGGGAGCAAGTGCTCTCTATCGGAGGACAGTACTCTGTGGCAGAGCTTGCGGATCGTTCTGGATCTGCCATTAAAATTCAGCATAAGTCTTTGCGTCCTCTATGTTTTCTTGCTTATTTTTTTATTCTGTTTGTTGGTATCTTTCTGCTCAGAGCCATGTATGCCAGCTCGTCCAACAAGCTACCCTCTTGTGGTAACGCGAACGGCAGGTTGCTAGTTCGTTTCCAACAACGCCCATTTCGTTTGTTTCCCACATCATTGATTAGGTTCACTGGCAGATTGAATTTGTCGACATTGGACCTCTTTACGTCGTGTGAATTTTCAAAGTCAGAATTTTGGCCTTTAGGGGTTGGATATCACGGGGTCGCAAGTAGTAGGTGAGAGCACGAATTGAAGCGAGCGTCCTGCATTTCTGCAGTCGTACTTAAAATGGACCCAACCTGTAAAGACCACGTTAGATATTCTAGAGAAACAAAAACAGTCGCCTGTGAGGGCAAGCGCTAGTTGAAAAAGACGCATTGCCCCAAAACGCAATCAAACACAGGAGGAAATTTAAGCAAAGAAGAGGCGTTGCGCTGATTAAGAGTAGAATTATACCATGGAAAAGCGTGGCGCCAAACTGGAACATATGCTCTCCTCGCAGTGTGAGGCCAAGCATCGCAGAAAAACTACAGTGGAAGTGGTGGAACGAGAAGCTAGCGCCGGTAAGATAGAGAAGAAAAGCAACAACGATTTGAAATGATGCAAGAAGAAGAACGAGAAGCGGTGCTTGCTGCTAAGCTTGAAGCAGAGCAATGTACCTTTTGTAAATATGTGTACTTATATAAGTGCGTGCATAGGAAATGCATATAAATTCCTGTGCTCGGATTCGAAAAGCGCGTAACTTGTGATTTCGAAAATACACTTCCTTGACCTTGGAAAAATTCACTTTTTACCTTGAAAGGGCACCACACAGGCCATGACATTATATAAGTGCCTGTGTTTGAAATACGTGTGAAAGGTGCTTCTGAGCAAATGTATGGGTGGAGGGACCTTAGTCAGGCAGAGTTCATCTGCCTTTAGTCCTTTCAACCCAGGCAATGTGTGTCTGAATAAACAAACAAACTGAAACTGAAACTGAAAGATGTGTACACATATAGAAGAGTTTTTAAACTGCACTCTTAAGACAGTCATGAACTAGTCAAAACAGTGTGCTGAAAAGAAATATACAAAGAGAAAGAAGATGTCAAATGAGTTCTTGTTATTCAGAAAGAAAGCGCGTTGTGTCTGTTGCAACAATTAGCAGTTTCTGCATAAATGTTTAAACAATTCTTTAAGCGCATATTATTTAAATTCGAGATGTTTTCTTTTCAGCAATCACTTGATTAAGGAATTAAGTATTTAAACGTAACAGTTGCTCTCCCTTTCTTGCTTCAATGTACCGGTTTCACAATTCATTCAATTCTATTAGCTCGAAGCCGCAGCGAATCCTTGGCCACTCAGTGCGTACACGAAAAGATGTACACCTAAACTATGTGCGCTAATTCCACCAGTTGCCTGATCTGCCAGAAAAGCGTATCGAGCTTAGGCGTATCAGCATAGTTGAGTAGGTATATATCCAAATGGATAAAAAAAATGTTCACTGCTTGATTATTATATGGCTTAGTTGGCCCTGTTCAGCCATGCAGACAAAAGCGTAGGAAGCGCGGAATCCATTCAGAAATTCAACGTGCGGCTCTCGAATCGCGAAACAATCAGTGCGGCTATTAGGGAAATGAGGTGGGCATGGAATCGCATGAAAACGGACGCCCGGCTAAGGAGCTCCTGGTTGAAGACAATGGGTAAGCAATATGAACGAAAATGTCAGCATAGTGTTCTTGGAAACAGCTTCTTGTCAGATTAACCGCAAGAGTGGTTGCCGATAGTAGTTTTATGTCGAGTATTACAGCGAAATATGTAGAGGCATTGTTGCTCCACCAGTTTTTGTTTAGTGGAAAACAAGAAGAGGTGCACATAAACGTGTAGTTCACTCGTACATTATCTGACTTTGTCAAGAGGACATGCGATAATGATTCTATACATTTTATAGCTCCGCCCTCATACCTGACAGCAGCTGCTGAACATTTCTGAAAACCTGATGCCACCATCGACGTAAGCCTCCGAGCCTCAGTTTTATGAAATAGCTGCAAATTTTCAACTGCAATTGGTGCAATGAGTGCTGTTTAGCAGGTAATGAACTTTTGCAGGTTGTACAGGCGACTGTGTTGCTTGTATTTTGCTCGCAGTGCGAACAGTTTATTTTTCATTTTATTCAGCCCTATTTAACGTATATATATATATATATATATATATATATATATATATATATATATATATATATATATATATATATATATATATATATATATATATAAGAGTTGTTGTTTTTATATCTCCACTAGGAAGGAGCGGTGGGAATTTATTGCCCTTCTTGACATGCGACTTTGCGCGCTGGCTTGGGCTTGTATTCTGCATTTGAAAGCTGTTACGATAAGTTGAACAGTCATTTACTGCATACAGCAATGACCTGCACAACAGCCTGCTTTTACAGGCGCGCCTTGATACCTCAGTTACTTAAGAAAGCAAATTGTTCAGCTATGTACACCAACTTCATGATGCTGCGAATATTTTGCTGCTGCGTACTTCTTTATATTGCACAGTACATAATTGTTTTTAGGTGCGAAGGCTAATTGCGATGCTGACACTAATATTTCTCTGGGCTCCGTTTTCTGCCAGAACAAAATATATATTCGACCGCTGTGATTCCAACATTCTAATCATGAGAGCAGAGTCATTTTGACTGCATGTTTCTGCTTTAGGAGTTGTGGTTAGAAATCGCACTAAAGACGCTGCCATCCTCATGGGATGTCAAGCTTGTTACAAAAGGACAGACAACCGGCGTCGGCGTCGGCGAAAAAAAAAAAGCAGGAAAGGAAATGAAAGAGCAGCACAGAACGAAAGAAATGCACGACAGTGTCGTCCATGGCCCTTTTAAAAGCCGGCCTTGCCAAGTAAGCTCCCCTGGCACATTCAACCTGTCTGCACGAAAGTTAACAATTGTATCAGTACTATCGACGTCACTTTTTCTACAAATAGTGGAGGTATTGTGTGTTCTGCATAGCTGCACACACTATTCAAGCTGCGCATCCTCGTTGTTATCAACGCCTCGCATGGCTATTCAGGCGATCGGTCGATGGGCCCGGCATTGCCAAGATCCCATTGCAGTAGACAGGAGCTTAGCCTGTCACAGCCACCGCAACTGGCCGCCTGTCCCTTCACGCCAAAAGCGAAGCGACAGTCTGAAAGACTGATGGCGCGGCTGCAGGCAGTTTATTATGCAGTGGGACAAGGCGTCCATGGCTGTCATTGGAACAATGTGTCTCTGCCAAGGAAAGTAAAAGCAAGTAGAAATATACTTGTAAGTTAACGTGAGGCGCACGGGCCTATACGAACGAAAAGCTGAGTATTATTTCTTCTTATATATACTTTTTTTTCGCTTAGCCAGGCTCATTACGGTCATTTACGGACACACCAGTCATCCATCGAAAATATTACCTACCAGATATGCCCACCCCTCATGTAAAACCCAAGCAGGGTACTTGAAGTATAAATAAATAAATAAATAAATACATAAATAAATAAATAAATAAATAAATAAATAAATAAATAAATAAATAAATAAATAAATAAATAATCTCGAATATGACTGTGCCGTCTTGAGAGAACTACTTTTGCTTGGTGCGCAAATTTTCCCGCACTGCGATGAACCCTAGAAGGCGAACGATCTGTTCGATGCTTGTGCAAACGCTCGCTGGAACGGCAGGTGGGCGTCTTGAACACCGCTTAGGTGGAAGCTTCGCACGCTGTTATGCGTTGCTGGTCATTCTTTTCCCGCAGAACGAATGATCGCGAAAACAACTGCCGCTGTAGCACTATTCTTTGTGATGCCAATTTACTAAGCGAAGGAACGCGTCTAAATAGAAGCACGCAGGCGTCAGTGGTCAGAAATAGCGGTCGTCTTTCGTGAGTTCATCTTGAGCAAAGAAGCAACGATTCCTTCAGTTCGGAAAAATGTACAAACGTTCCAGCATGACCAATTCCTGGAACTGTTTCCTAATACGGCCTAGAAGAATCTATAAACGAATTATTGCGGACAAATGGTTTTCGCACCCTTCAAACGAGGCGAAAAATAATACACTTGAAGTTTCTTTACTCCATCGTAAACCGTAAATTTTCTTTAGATCCTAGTCCATACATAACTCTTAATGCATCCAGGAAAACCCGTCATTCCCACCCCCTCGCTCTCTCCCCTTACGTTGCAGGGACAAATCTCTTTAAATTTTATTTCTTTCCTTGAACTATAGAAGAATGGTACCTCCTCCCTTTTCATCATCTCAGCTCCCCTGAATCAATTCAGACTCATATTATTAGTATTTCCTAAGTAACATTGCTGTTTTGTGCTATCTTGTTTCATTTCTGAAGTTTTATATTTTGCAATTCTCCCTATTGTACGCGTATCCTTTACTTGCTACATTGCCCCTCCTGCTTGGGCCACACGGCCTGCAGTATGATGTAAATAAAATAAATAAAAATAAAATAAAATATATCACTGTTCTAAACGAAGTCTTGGTAACGTAAGATCTTGTTCGCAAATGTTGCCAGTTTGACGTTATGCGAACAGTGTGGTTCGTTTAAAGTAATAAATTGGGAAGTGAAAACCAAACTAAGCTCGCATAGACGATGACCCCTTTAATTTGCTAATAGTATGCTTTTGTAGAAACTTGCAACATGTTATATTATGGCATTTCAGGTGGGTGGACAAGTATAATGGTCAACTGGTTCGCGAACTTACACGCCCGTGTGATCACGGATGAAAATACGTCGATGTTAACATAGCCCAAATATGCGTGGCGTATTTAGTGATGTAGTCATAAGAACGGGGGCGTAATGACCATGTCTGCGTGCCTCTGCTAGGAAAGAAATGGTAGCATCGTCTGGGCCCTTCTGAGACTTAATTCATGCAAGCGTAAACTAAGGAAAACTGACTTTCAATCAAGTATTTCTATTACAGAATTTCTTGTTCACATCTCGAAAAATTTGAAATGGTGATATTTATCGCAACTCCCGCAGCAACAATTACTAAAAAGTATTAGTTCTAAGCTCTATTCACGTAAAACTTTTCTACAAGGCTGATTCTCCGAGGGGAAGCAGTCATGGCGAAGTTCCTGATGCTCAGGAATCACGTGATCTGCTGAGTTTCGGAGGCACGACACAGTGAATTGGTAAAGAGAGTGGCAGCGAAGAACTTTCGCATGCGAAGGATGGCCACGCGACATGATGTTGCTTTCTTCTTCGGCAGCAGGCGCGTTTAGTAAGTGGATGTTTATGCTGCACACAAAACTACCAATCTTATTTTGGGTAACATTTGAACACCTTCATATTGTTGTGAATGTTTCACCCTCGCGGCAAAACTGCGAATGTTTTCTCCTATCGTTCATACTATTCTCATAAAAGCTGGGTAGATAGAATAAGATCTGTCAAATGAAAGTGCCGACTTTCCGCCGATGGGGCTGGGAAAATTGATCCACGCCCTGTCAATGACAGCGTCTAATGACGTCTGCTTCATCGTTGTTGCCTCGAGTGCACTCGAGGCAAACTCTTTACCCTATGCGGCAAAGAGGTTGGAACATCGTCGCGAGTTCCATAGCTGCTGCAAAGTATTTGGCTACCGTCTGTTGAAACCGATGAGAATCGAAACCGACGGCTGGAACGACAAACAGCCAGCGCCGCTTATTTGCTTCGATCGCAAAGGCGGCGCGAGAATGCGTTTCCAATTGCCTTAGCGTCTGCAGCCGCTCGCGTACCGCAGCGTGACAACAAATATAGCTGTCCGAACCAGTTGTGCTCGCCACTTGCGCTTGCCCTCTGTGAAGAGCCGACTCGCTCTGCTGCGAGGCTCCCCAGGTAAGCAGAATACACGCGCCTTCAGTGCAGCACCGGAATTCCGAAAGCAGTTCATTCGCGTGGGCAGATACTTAGCGCAGTCTCCGACCAGCCATGAGACAGGAATTACAGACAGTTTTCAGCTGAGCGCCGCTTACGGTCAGCTCCGCTCACACTCCACATGCTGAGGCACTGCATAGAACCGGGTTGATTTCGCATGTTTGTGCGCCTCTAAGAGACGCGAGCGATGTGCAGTCACCTTAGCTGCAAAATGGCAAAGAATCCCGCCACTCAGCCCGCTCTGTAGCATAGCGACGGCCGCGTCTCCCTCTGCCGACGTGAGCATTGTGCGCCCGCGTGCTGGTGTTTCTTGCTGAGCGGCTCTGTGCAAATTAGTGTTTTAGCATACCGTTAGTGCCTTATCGTTACCATATCGGGTACCAAAACTGTGCATGCGTAGAGTTTACTAGACTGCAGTAGGTTTACCACGTTGGTCCCTCCGTATACCGTATGCCCTACTTGCGTAAGAATATGGCAATCCCCTGGCTGCCCGCTTCACTCCTATACGCGCGTATTTATCTCGGTCTCTTGACAGCAAGAAATAAATGGTAAAATCAGTCATCACTTACACTCATTTCACGCTGAGCACAAAGTATAAACGCTGTTCTTTCGCTTTTATAGATATCGGTTGTTTGTTATGACGCTACTAGGGATGGCATCGACGCAATAAAGTGTGTCGGTTTCCATCTAACACATGGCGTCACATCATTTCACGTTAACACTGCATAGTCATATGGCGCCAACTGTTAGATAAAAATCGACACACTTGTCCGTCTCAATGCCTCAACACAGCGTTTACACTTTGCCCTCAGCGTGAGATGAGAGTAAACGATGACTTAGCATTTCTTTCTTGCTATCGTGACAAAGAGCAAGTAACGCGGCTGAACTGAGATGGAAGCGGGCAGCCATGCTTTCATGTTCCTACGCAAACTCTATATGCGGAAGAACCATCCAGTAAACTTACCGAAGCAAGGTAAACTCCACGTATGCGCAGTCATGGCAACTAGTATGTAAGACAATAACGCTGTGCTAAAACTCTCTGTTAGGGCACACCAGTCTGAGCGGAGCCGACCGTAAAGACACAGCTCAACCTCTCTAATACCATCGAAGGCAGCCGATTAGGGACGAAAGTTAGTGAAAGGCCCCGTGATGTGGCCTCCGAACTAGGATAGCTTCTTTAAAATCCAACAGTTGGGACACTGACCCCTCTAGAATTGAGAGTTGCACTGTTAGGAACACACAATGTTAAATACATTGATTTTTGCTTTTATTCTTGTTAGCGTTGTTATTTCGTTACTTAGTAATCAAAAATGCCATAAGGAGTGAACATAAACCTCGATTCTTGTTAGATTACCGTGAAGCCCTAACTTCGTCGTGTTTGGCAGGTACAGGTCACACGGTTCAAAGACGGGTGAGTTTTGGTCATAGACTTTTACTAAATCTTGAGTAACCCGTGGGCTAAGGTTCTTCGTGCTCACACTGCATGGAATGCGCGCATAAAAAAAGCATTCGCGAGCTCACAGAGCTCGCAATGTTCCATTGCACAACTTTATATATTACAAAAAATGCATGTGAATGAAAGTAGCCAGGGACATCTTCTATTACCCGTAGGAACCTTTTTTGCAAGACATAAATGTTGTGCAGATTTTCTTGAGTAGTAGTAGGCCAAAATAAATGGCAATAATTAAGCCGGAAGTGAAACAAGCTGTTAAAAATCATCATCAGAACTTATTGTGGCAGTATATGGCAATTACGATAAACAGTACCCACTACCTGTGAGAGTTTTACTGCTAAACAATTGACATGTGTATCCCAGGATAAGGTTTGTTGAAAGACGACACCCCCCCAATGTTTTAAAGCTGGTTCACAATAACGATAGCCGAAGAATTTAGCAGTATATGGATTAACGACATTTTTATTTTTACTTCGAAATATCATAGCTCTCGTTTCTTTTCGTATTTAGCCTAAAACTATATTGACATGCCCATTCATCTAATTCTGTAAGGTTAAATTGGCTTCATCAATTAATTCATCACCTTAATTTTCTGCTAAAATGATTCTGGTGTCATCAGCGTAAATTATATATTTTTTGCAGAGATTATATCAGTAATATCCTTAATGTAAAGACTAAAAATGAAGGGGCCCAGAATTCTACCTTGTGGCACACCACAAGATACAGCAGGCAGACTAGAGAGATCTTGATTTATGTCCACTGTCTGGACATAAAATCATAAACACTGCCTTATTTGTATTTATCGTAGAGATTCTCCCTTCTAATTTTTTATCATTCTTGTACATCTTCATGGTATTTTTTGTTTCCATTGCATGCATCGAATTCACTGTCTCTGTTTCCTTCACTTTTTGTTGACACTTTCACTTGCCCCGTAGTTGGTTGCCAACTTTTTTTTCTTGACTTGAGGTACAGCGCAAGAGAGCACGTAGGACAACACACAGATGAAGACAGAATGATACTAACAACTGAATTTTTATTGCACATGTTTAATACATAAATACTATAGTACAACATGAAGGAAAAAGCCACCTTCGCAACATAGATTACTTTTCACCGTAATCATCCGCCACTTGAGCTCTTCCTCCATTCTGTGTCCACACTTCTAAGCTATAGATACTATGCCACTTCATCAGCCCATTTATTATCATTCATGTTCCTCAGTCGTTCATTCAAACTAATTTTGTGCTGCAATTCTCCGACTTCAAAAGGTTCCTAACTCATTTCACTCTGCACTGCCTTATTTGTAGTTTTAGCGTGAGCTCCCAAAAGCCTACCGGTGTGCCGAACATGAGTATGCAAACTTTGCAGCACCGACTTTTACGTTTTATGTAAGCCTTATACCGCTTCTATCTCTTTATCATAACCTCTTCAATATTTACCACATTTTTCATAGAAGGTCTGATTTTGGCAATCTCCTGTAGTGAAAAACTTATGCATATGTCCTACTTCCTGCTATGATTTCACATAAGATTGGGAACCTCGTGAACGAAGTAATTAATAAAACAAGTATTCACGCTGCTCCTCGGGAGTCTTAACTATGCGTTGCTTAACCATAGTGGCGCTGCAACAATAATGAAATCAATTGCTAGGCTGGTTATACTATATATGAAAAGTCACTCCTCACGTCGCGAGTTGCCGTGGCCGCGACAGCTTGCTCAACAGTAATCTTTACCGGGAAACGTATGCTAGGAACGCTACGTGCTTCGCAATGCTATCGGGAGCGCCTTATCATCAATGATGTGGTTTGTATGCTTTTGTGTTTTTTCTTTATTGAAAAGAATGCTGGGCTGTATGTTCTATGCATGATACCGAATAATGTGTGTATACTTTTCGCTTCAATGCGTGAAGGAGTTATTTTTTATTCGCTGAAGGTTTCTTTTTCTGCGAGGACGCACCACGAGAAATCCCGACCACCTAGAACCTAACAGTTCGGCTGTAATAATTAAATAACTGTGATCACAGCGTCCAGTCGTATTTCAAAAGCGGAGCCGAGTTCTAGGAGTTTTAGTGCTTTTCTGTACATATGCCGGTCATTTCCAGAGTCGCAATATCTTCTGAAAACGCTGTCGTCCAATAAACTTAAGGTGTCACGCAGAGGTTGTCTTTGGTCATCAAGAGAAGCGTATTAACATACAAGGTGTTTTGTCGTCTTGCCGCAACCACAAAAGTTGCAAGGGTCCCAGTAAATAATTTCGGTGCAAAAGCGGCAGGTGTTTGTAAACGTGCCGTACAGCTGTACAAATTCTTAGGCCATGAAATAGGTTTGACCTTTGCGCCAGCTAACCGAATTAGCAGAACCATTTTGACTTAACTGGAAGCTTTACCTCCAAAGATCCTAAGTAAATTTATCTGAACAGAGATATTGTTCTCGACATCGACTGCTCTGAATATGATGAGGTTTTTTTTTATTTAAAAGAAGTCAAAATACACCGGCCGTAGGGTGCAACCTTGTTATTTAAGCCGTCAAAAGTTTTGAAAATTCGTAAATTTATAAAGACTGATCAAGTTTACAACTCTCTAACTCGGCCATAAAACCGGTATCGACATTCTGAAAGCTACCCTTATTGAGACATCTATAAAAGACATCATCAATGTATTATAGCTATTCTAAAGCATACCACTAATTCGAGATTAAGACTGTTTTCAAACCCTAATTTACAACAATGTTGACTATATTTACCAATTATTTAACAAAATTACGCCTTCTGAAAAGCAACAAAATTAATTTTGATTGGTTCCGCGGTTGTTTAGTGCGGATTTGAATGTTTGGCATGTATATGAATAAGGAAGAGTTGGTGCGTGTCACGACTCAGCGTCGATGCGTTAGCTCCTCCTGAGTAGTGGCATAAGGGGGTGGAGTCTGGTGCCTGGCTTTCGCCAATTACCGTCGTGAACGAGACAAAGGCCTGATGAAGTCAAGCAAAAGCAGTAATTTAATGTGATTGCTCAGCAACAAAAGAAACTGGCGTTATTAAGTATAGTGGATATGCATATGTTAGTCGGAAACAGTAAAGTGACAATTCCAAAGAACAGGTGTAAACAAGTTAAACAATTACTATGTGCAATCGCAACATGAACAATGAACATCAGTTCCAACTAGATTCCTAAACAGTAATCGAGAAGGCAAATATTTAGAGTCCACAGTCCACAGAATCAAAAGCGACATAC
Organism: Dermacentor andersoni; assembly: GCF_023375885.2. NCBI lineage: Eukaryota > Metazoa > Arthropoda > Arachnida > Ixodida > Ixodidae > Dermacentor > Dermacentor andersoni. Next base: position 187,513,277 of record NC_092818.1, on the reverse strand, counting down.
AGTCAACCGGGCGCGCCGGCAGTCCGTCCCAACCGATGCGGCCCGTAAGTGACCCTCGAAGTCGGCGCCTCGACGTCGGCGGCTGGCTTCCACGGCGGCTGGCGGTGTTCGGTGTCGGGGCGTGATGTCGGCAGCTTATTCGCCCGGGAGTTGCTCGGCGTTCGTTTATCGTCCCCGGAGCAGACTGGTGAAGTGTAGGATCGGCGCGCTTTTATAAACCTCTCGAGGCGCCGGCGTTCACCTCTTGTCGCCCAGACATGAATCACACACGCGCACACTGGTTCTCGCCGTAGTTCAGGCTCCACTAGCGGTCACCTACGCCTACAGTCAATTTAATCACACACAAAACAATAGCCGCGGACGAAGACGGCTTCACGTAGGCCGGGCTTGCTTCCACCGTGATTTAGACTCTGCTTGCGGTCACCTTCACTGGCAAGCAATTTAATAACACACAAAACAACAGCCACGGATGCACCCAGCCTCACGTAGCCCGGGTGTGTAGCCACCAAGGTTTCAACCCTACCAGCGGTCACCTTCTCCGATGAACAAATTAATCACACACATTACAGCAGTCACGAACACGCGTAGCTCAACGTGCTCTGGATGCACCCAAGATCACGTTCTCCACCGTTTGCGAAACTGTGCGGCACGTAGGCTTGCGGCCCATTCTTTAAGAAGCGATGCTTAATAGGCGTGTATACATAGGATGCGGGGGCGGAGAATTGAAGAAATAACGCGACTTTTGTGACAGTGCGCAAGTAAAGCGACCTGTTATGTTTAATGTTTCTAAGCAATTGGCGTAGAATCGCGTTAAGCGACCATAATGCAACAAACCAAAAAGCGTAATGCTACCAAAGTTCGACTAATGTTTTGTTGACACACGCAGTAACCTCGGCGGAAGCGCCAGCCCACTAACTCGCCCGACGCGAATCGTTATGATTCGAAATAAGAGAGATAGAGATAAAGAGAAAAGGCAGGGAAGTCAACCAGATATCGGTCTCCGGTTTGCTACCCTACACTGAGGATGGGAGATAGGGGTCATAACGAGGACACAGAGGAAAACGTTAAAAAAAACACGCACACACGGAGGCACACACACACAAGAGGCGTTCCAGTTAAAGTCGTTCACACAGGCCGGTAGATCGCAAAAAGCGCAATAGTGCTTGCACGACCTTCTTCTGTGATTCGAAATAAAGTTTTCTCACTCACTCACTACGCAGACGAAGTTTCAAAGATGCTGCGCATTTATTTATTAATGCAAATAGCCTTCTTTGCCTACTTCAGCCGTTTTGAGCCTGCCTATCTTTCTTTCTCTCTTTCTTTCTTTCGTTCTTTCTTCCTTTATTCCTTTCTTTCTTACGCCGACCGACTTGCCCAAGTTATCTGCCTGTGTGACTAGGTATGTGCCGCTGGTCGTGATCGTTCCATTGTCTTCATTCCTTCTTCGTGATATCTTACTCGTGCATATGAAAAGTGGACTAAAGTGCCCAGCATTCAGCTGTTCTACTGCATACGCTGGAAAGTACCAGCCCCGGATAGCTCTCACTGGCATGGGCTGTTTTCTCACAATGACGTACGAAATACTATAGTGCCACTGAAGGAAGCCAACTGCGTTCTCTAGATGCAAAAATATGGTGTATTTCATTGAAAAGTTGTTTAGCAAGCGGCAATTAGTTAAGGTTGAGTAAAAATTATTCGCAGAACAGTTATTGCTACGATATATGGCAAATGACTATCGCGTTGTTGAGAATTTACGTGTGAGCTAGTAGTGCTTCCTTCATTAAATAAATATGCAACTAGGATCACAAAAACCATTCTTTCTCGCCTTAATAAATGTGTAGTAAAAATATAGAAAGCTGGGAAACATGTATTCTATCTTTACTCTAAAACATAGTTAAAATAAAAATAGATAAAATAAAGAAACTCCGTAGTACTCGCTTGACCATCTTTTTCTTCCCATCTTTTAATGTAAGCTGTGGGGGGCTTAAATAACGATGTTTATAAGACACTAGAAATCTTCGAAGGTTCCACTGAGTATTAATTACTGTGTCTTGCATACTTTTCGCATTTTTCTTCCATACGATATCTTCACTTCCTTGGCGCTTGGCTAGTCAGATATAAAAGCAGTCAAAATACACTAGGCGGGTTCGGCCACCCACTTATGGCTAAGTGACCTGTGTCCTTCTCATCAAGCTCAGGAAGAAACCCAAGGAGCCACCAGGTCGGCGTAACCTTATTACGGTTGAATGCTACGTAGCGAAATGGCCGGCCCATTTACCCTTCGGAAAATAGTGTGCTGCGGACGAACGGTAGAATCTTAGGGAGAAGACGTAGGAAAGAGCAGCGGCTATTCCCGTGCATTGAATGGAAGCAGCGAAGTGAGGGTAAAAATAGAAACGTGGTGTTCGTCACGGTTAGCTATAGTTCCCGGTCGAGCTGCCCAATCTTTACTCAAGGTAAATGGATTATTTCCTTATGGACGACCTCCATCCTCTCCCTGCTTTCCTCCCACTTTCCTTCCTATAAATAGGCAGCTATTACAATGTTTTACATGCCTTCGGAGTCTGCGGGTCATCGTTTTGAATTTTTATGAGATCTGAGTTCCAGCGTACCTTATTGCACGGCTAAGTAACAACATTCTGCTCATATGTTGAGCGCATTATTCAGTCGGACGAAGCAGCAGCAAAAAGCTATTTGTGTGGAGCTCCTTTAGAGAAGCTGTGGAGGAGCTTTCCGACAATGCCGATGAGATAACATTTAAGAGAATGATTTGACTGAAAGAGGCGAATTGAAGATATAATCGGCGGCAAAGAAATAAATTATTTAATTTTTTTTGAGGCCATGCAATAATGAGCGACAAAGAAATCACTTACTGAATTTCTGACGCGGTAAATTGCACTATATGCTGTAATAAAAGAAAAAAAAAAGCTTTCTTTCTCTCTTTATTTTCTGTTTTATAAGTGCGCGCAGTTACATGTGGGCATCTGCTTGGTGAATGACTATGAATCTGCGCTGGACTACCAACCATCATATCTACTCTACCTGTCACAGAGGCATGGTGTCTTCAGCTAAATATGTACTGAAACAAAAAGAAAAGAAAACGTGTATTCTCTGCCTCTATCACGGTTTTCAAAGCTGGCTGTTGAGATCTGAGTGGGACGTCACAGTGCCTCGTAAGGTGAGAACCAGCTAGCGCGCATTCGGTGCTGCTAAGCGCTGGACGTCGGCGACGCTTTGAGGAGCCGGTGACCACAAATCTAAAGCACCCTTCGTGGCACCCATCACGTGACAGGAACAGTGCATAATCCTTTACTTAAAGGGCCCCTGTAACACCATTTATGAAAGATGTGGAATACATCTCTTATTATCGCCTTGTTTTCACCGAGTGATCAGCAACCAAATGCCGCCGCTGCCCCACGCTTACGAGCATCTTCTCCTTTGTGTGCCTTGCTTAATTCAAAACTTTGCACCGTGGTCACATGGGAGGATGCGTTAATGCCCTCCATACTCCACCAATCATCACACCGAGCTTTTGTATAAGGGTGCGCATACTGCAAACATGCGTTGCGCCGGTAATCTCGGAGTGAATTTCGCTGTCCGTTGCGACAGTGCTACGGTTTCCAGCACTAATATGGCACCATGACACTTCTTCACTTTTACTTTTATGGAAGTAGCCTGTGGCTATCGCATTTACTCTTATGTAAAAGTTCAAAAAACATAGCGTGGGTTTTTAAAAGAATAAGAAAATTGCAAACAGTCTGCTGAGTGAAAATGCTGGCTCCCTGTTCGAGTTTCAGTGAAACGTTGCATATTCAGCTTAAGTTAATGTAGATAACTAGGCCTTGCAGAAGTAGCAAATTTTAGTTGAGATAGAAGTGAGCAACACTAATGAAGCCGCGACGGGAACCCGTCTAACGAAGTAATTACGGTGGTTAACTCATTACGTTCACGCAGTTACAGCAAGTCATCTATTATTCGCATAATGAACGCATCACGAACGGGGGTCATTGTCTTCCAGCGAGCTCGCGCATATAAATTACTATACTATACCATCGGCAGAGACAGAAAACAGCAAGGCGTTTGAAAGCGTTGTTCCCAGCCACCCAAAAAACCACATAACGTGCATGCTAGCCACCAAAGTACGTACAAGAAAACACACACCTGCCAGGCAATATGAAAAGTGAGACGATAGATGGTAGCATGAAAATAGCGGCCTACTCAAGGGAAGAGAAACGCTAAGAGTCTCTATCTGCTTACCTCGTGCAAAAAGCGTTAAGAGCTGAGCGAAACGGCCAGGCGGATGGCATAAACCTTGCAGGGGCGCAGGCACGCAGTAGCAAGACGAGTAACAAGAGCTGACTGCGATCAGGGCAACAGCAAAGCCCTGTGGGCACGAAATTGAGCGAAACGATGTCAGTTTCGTGGGTACGGGCGAATTATACGTTTAATCAGTTAGAGATGTTTGATGATAAGGTAATGTGAGCCAGTAATCCGGCGACCCGACTAACCTAGCACTTGCAATTTCCCAGATGCACGGACTGCACCGAGGCTCCCCGCGAGCTCTCCTCCCTGAGTGCTGCGTGCTGTAGGAACCCCCTCCTCTCGTCCACCTTACGCCACACATTTACCTGCAGCCTCTTGTATCAAATGCACTAGCAGCTGCAAGAATACGCTGCCACGTCTCTTGATGTATGTCAATAGAGAAAGAGTTGAAGGTTACACAGAGCAGGCGTGAAATAGATGCTGGCAATCTGTAAATTGAACGCGCAATCAGATTGCGCGGCAGGTCCCACGTAGCCACTCTTAGGGAGGAGCTGCGAAGCCCTGGGGAGTTGAAAGGCCTATGCATTCACGTACCCATTTTCGCCGTAAACGGAGAGTCTGTGTGAATATACTTGCATACACACAACTAAAGGGGCGGACAGTGCGTTCAAGCCCAGGAGGAGTATGCTGGTACCGGTACTGGAGTGTTCGTCTTCATTTACGCCCAGAAAAAAGCCCTACCTGACAAGCGATAGTTCTTTCCTAAACTTGTCATTATTCCAAACCATGAAGTCACCATGACGTGTGCATAATCAACTGAAGAACCATATCATGAGCGAACATTTTACATTTCCGATAGATACCGTCATGCGTGCCACACTTTAAAGCAAGTCAAGAATACACGCCGAGTGCCGCCAAACTCTTTTCTGCTTTGCGAGGTACACTCAAGTTTAGTTGTTGGGGCCATCAACAACCAGTGGTTCTAGTGGGTTCAAGCTGAAAAGTAACGTTACTTCCATCAGAGAACGTCGTGTTTATCATTTAGCTAAAAACGCATGCAACAAACCAGAAATGTATCTAAGAAATAGATTATGACACTAATAGCCAGACTTCATGCATGCATGATCAGTTTCCTTTTTTTGTCAAGTTCGTTATTATTCACATGAAGATAAGTACGTTGCGTATGGTATAAAGGTGGGGCCTTATAACTCTCGTAGGAGCTGTGAAGGGGGCCGTTATGTTTTACGCTGTTATATTAACACTAGAGCGCGTGAGAATGTGTGAGAAAGTACAAATATGGTACATACTCATTGAGCAAGTGAGGCGAGAATAAAAGAGTGAAGGTTAGCTTTGTAGGGGATAAATGGCTGCTGTGCTGTTAGATCTGTTGGTAATTTATTCCACAGCTGCGATGCGGCATGCGAGAATGTAAATGACCCATAGTCAGTGCGAGATTTGGGAACTTCTAGCGTTTTCGAGGTGACTGGTCGTAATGGATGTGTGGTACCTTGATAATAATTTTACAGAAGGACATAGTATAATTTTGTGCATGATTTCTATAAAACAATACGAGATTGTGGTAATCAATGCAATGTTTCGCGGGTAATATATTAAGTAATTGATATGCGAATGTGATTGAGCCCAATCCTTTTAGGAAGAGAATAGCTCGGAGCGTAGTATGTTGTGCTGAGATAATTGGCTATGAAGTGGTCGATAAACGTGTTTCTGGTGCGACCGATAAGCATGTTTCGACTTGCGCGCATGTAGCTGTAGTATGGAAAATAGCTTAAATTTGATGGTATTCTTGGGCCCATAATATTCTGTTATACATGGGTTACCATGAAGTAGTTGAGGTGCAGTTCCTCAGCTACATCATTTCTCTATGTTATGCAGCAAGAATTAATAGAATAAATAAGAATGCTAGCGTGAACAAATGAATAAGCATGAAATCAAACAAATAAAGATAACAACATCGGAACGGAGCGTACACAGACGTCGGTCCATGCTGCTAACTGAACAATAAATTAGTTAACGATGAAACTATTTTGTAGATTGCAAAGCTTTTCGGTGGTTTTACAATGATCAAAGACTGCGCTTCCAGCTGATTGTGCGAGTGTGACTTGAAACGAGCATCGTCATCATCATCAACTTATTTTATGTCCACTCTCTCCCTGGGAACTTTTATTAACATCGTTCTGCGCCATCTGATACCAAATAACGCCTGCAAATTCCTGATTTCCTCACACCACCTAGTCTTCTGCCAAACTCGACTGCTCTTCCCTTCTCTTGGCACCTATTCTGTAACCCTAACGGTATACCAGTTATCTAGCCTACACATTACATGGCCTGCCCAGCTCAATTTTTTTTATCCTAATGTGAATAGGAGTATCGGTTATCGCCGTTTGCTCTCTGATCAATACCGCTCTTCCTGCCTCTTAACGTTACGCCTAACGTTCTTTGTTCCATTGCTCTTTACATGGTCCTTGTGCTCGAGCTTCTTTTTCACTCTCCAAGGTTCTGCCCCATATGTTAGTACCGGTCTACTGCAATGATAGTAGGCTTTTCTTTTCAACAACATTGCCAAGCTATCAGTCAGGATTTGGTAATGCATGCTGTGTGCACTCCAACCCATTTCTATCTTCTGTGAATTTCCTTCTCATGAGCAGGGTACCCATTTAGTAACTGCTAAGGTAAACGTACTCCTTCACAGACTCTAAAGGCTGGTTAGTGATCCTTAACTTTTGTTTTTTTTTGCCAGGCTATTGAGCATTATCTTCATCTTCTGCATGTTGATCTTCAATCGCACTCTTACACTTTCTCTGTTAAAGTCCTCAATCATTTGCTCTAATTTGTCTCCAGTGTTGCTTAAGAGGACAATGTCATCTGCAAGCCGAAGGTTGTTGAGATATTCGCCGTTGATGCTTACTCCTAAGCCTTCCAAGTTTAATAGCTTGAATACATCTAACAAGCATGCAGTGAATAGCATTGGAGGGATTGCCTCTCTTTGCCTCACTCCATTCTTTATAGGTATATTTATACTTTTCTTGTAGAGAACTAGCGTAGCTGTGGAAAATATGTAGATATTTTCCAAGATATTTACGTAAACCTCCAGTACTCCTTGCTAACGGAATGCCTCTATGACTGCTGGTATATCTACTGAATCACATGCATTTTCGTAATCTATGAAAACCATATTGAGAGCCTGATTGTGTTCTACAAATTTCTCGATTACCTGATTGATGACATGGATGTGATACATTCTAGATTATCCCTTCCTGAAGCCAGCCTGTCCTCTTGGTTAACTTAAGTCCAGTGTTGCCCTTATTCTATTGGAAATTGGGGAATCTTTTATACAATACTGAAAGTAAGCTAATAGGCCTATAACTTTCAATTCGTTAACGTTTCACTTTTTGTGGATTAGTATAGTGTTGGCGTTCTTCCAGTTTTCTGGACCCCTTGAAGTCGTAAGACATTTCATATAAAGAGCCGCAAGCTTTTCAAGCATTATATCTCCGCCATCTTTGATTAAAGCTACTGTTATTACATCTTCTCCTGCCACTCTTCTCCGGGTAATTTCTCGCATGACCCTTCTAACTTCATCGCTAGTTATAGAAGGAGCCTCTGCAACCTGTTCATTAATGCTTCGAATGGAGATATCGGGGCAGCTCTGAGTACTGTACAGGTCAATATAAAATTATTCTGCTGCTTTTACTATATTTTCGAAATGGCTCATGATATTACCCTGCTTATCTCTCAGTGCGTATATCTTGGTTTGTTCTATGCCAAGTTTTCTTCATACTGATTTCATGCTGCGTCCAGTTTTTTATTGCTTCCTCCTTCTTTCTCACGTTATAATTTCAAATATTCCTTACTTTCTGCTTGCTCACCAGTTTTGACATTTCTGCGAATTCTGTCTGATCTCCTGAGCTGGATACTTTCATTCGTTGGCGATTCTTTATTAGGTCATTCGTTGCTCGTAAGGCGCCCTTTATTTTCGCCAAGTAGAAACCAATAGTCTTGTTTAGTTCACCGAGGACATCGCTGAAACCATGACGGAACGTGTTATGAGGCCTGAAAGCACTTGAATAAGAAATTTTTTGCAAAGGCTGCGTTTGATCCAACCGCGTTAAACTTCTCACAGAGAATTTCCACAGTGTACCACCAACTTTCGCTAAATTTGGTCTCGGCGGCTTTTATAGTTCTGGCAGGACAGCGGGCTCAATTCTTTCCCACTCGTTAGACCCGCTCAAACATTCTGGGGTACTTGCACTCATAATTTATTGCGAAAGACCCAATTACCCATCTATCTTGAACTGTACCTCCACATCACCCATTAACTTGTCTTTACATTCACAAGACGTAACGAAGCTGCCTTCTTTAGTTCAGTGAGGACACAAGGCGAAACTCATATCTCACACATGAAAACGAAGAAAAAAGATGGTTCAATAATTATTTCTCTTTCTTCTTGACCAATTTTACTCTTTCTCTCTTCATATTGAGGTGAATCCTAGACCTCACTAACCTATGATTGCTGCACCTTTACCCTACGTAGCATTTCTACATCCTGCACTATGTTGGGATCGGCAGAAAGTATGAAACCTATTTCATTTCTTGTTTCACCGTTAGGGCTTTTCTAAGTCCACTTTCTGTTGCTGCGCTTCCTGAAAAAGGTGTTTAATATTCCCAGCTTATTCCTTTTTGCAAATTCTACTAACATGTTTCCTCTAGTGTTCCTACAATCGATACCGTAGCTGGCAATTGCTTGTTCACCAGCCTGCGTTTTCTCCACTGTTCTATTGAAGTCGCCCATGACAACGGTATACTGAGTTTTCACTTTTCCCATCGCTAATTCAACATCTTCATGATGATGACAAGATGTATTTATCAAGAGATGGCTCGAAGGCCTATAATGGGGAGTAGGAAGAGGAGGCATAAAACTGATCTATTTCATCATCATCGTGACTGGAGGTTGGAACGTAGTCTCGAACTATCTCTATTTTATACCTCTTATATAGCTTCATTGCGACTACTGCTACCTTCTCATTATTGCTGTAGAATCCGTAATGTTGCCCGCTATGTCCTTCTGGATTAGCAATCCTACCCCGTACTGCTTCTTATCTGGGAGTCCTCTATAGCAGAGGACTTGTCCGTTAGTCAGCACTGCATGAGCTACACCAGTTTTTCTAACCTTACTAAGGCCAATCTTATCCCGAACAATGCCTTATATTTCCTCAAAGAATTCTCCTAAGCTAGCTTGACTCGACAGGGTTCGAGTGTTGAATGTTGCCAGGATCACTTTCCATTGGCGGCCTGTCCGGGTCCAGAGATACTTAGCAACCCCTGCTGCGTTACAGGTCTGACCGCCCCCTTGGTGAAGTAGTCCGCTGCTGCTGAGAGCTCAACGCCATTGGTTGATTGAAGGAGTCATCAGGGAGGCAGTGGCCGAATACTGCACCAGGGAGGCAAATTCCTGTTCTGGTGAGGGAATGTCTTGTTGAAGCTTAGTGGGCCTTCCTAATTTGCTTGTACCTGGATTAGTATAGCCCCACTGGCTCTCGGCATTTTTGCGAGTGTCAGGCGTCACTCCAATCCTGGCGATGTAGCGTACGGGTATGACGTCGCTCCAAGATTGCTCTTTTCGGAAAACATTGATGCTGTTAAGCGAAAAGCGCATGAAACACCTATTCGTGAGCTCTGCCGTCTCACTGGTTTAGGACAAACCCTATAGCCAAGCATTTCGATAAGGGAAGATTACACTATCTAACAAGGTAATTATCATTTCACTGGTTTGATTCCGGCAGCGAGACCTATACTGTTTTCACAGTGGCTCAGTTCAGTTCACATATTAGAGGCAGTGAGTGTAAATAAAATATTATTAAATTTTTTTTGTAGTTATAGCTCCTGCTGTATGCCACACTGTAAACAGAACTGCACCGTTAAGATTACTTTAGTACTATAGCTCACACCCTTACAACATATCGTGTAAATGGGCTAGTCTGAGTGCACAGAGGCCGTGCTCCGAGAGACCTTTTACAGATACGCAGCCTACCCCTCGTTTCACGCGTAGTGCGTAGATACATGGGGGGACGCAAAATGAACGCAGCGGGTAAATTGATCGCTTTCGTTGGCGAGTCAGAACAAGTTGCTTAACCATCTAGTGAATAGATTGACTGATAGCAAAACTCTCGTCTCAATAACATGTCATCGCACAAGCGCTGATAATGCCCTTGCGCATGATAATTACTTTCATTCCCTCAGAAAAGCTGCGCTTTCTGCATTCTCTACTTTGGCCTTACCCCATCCTGCGGTCACTGAACGCTTTTCAGCTGCTTTTGATGAGAAGCAGGCATGTCACATCGGCGCTGCGCTTGTACATAGAAAGTTGAGGGTAGAAGCATGCTCATAATGCATGACCGGCTGGGCCGGCCGCAGTGCGCGTTATCGGGGTTATAAAATATTGCAACAGTCTGCACAAAGGCGAACGTGACCGTGTCCGCATATGCTGTGGTTGCACGCACACGCGCCCGCACGCATGAGCGCGCAAATAGTGGAAGGCAGTAGCCACAACCGTGTTGGCTCTGTCGTAACGCCAGTTACTCCAACCCTTCATACCAGCCTAAGCAATTACTTTACGCGTTCTTACAGCTTAGGAAGTATTACCGTTCCGTGAAGTTGGTACTCATTTCTTCATTGTCGACCGAGAACCAGGCAAGAAATGGTTCTGAGGCCTGCTACGCATGGCATAGGCTGCACCATACTGCCACATCGTCTGCACAAGGAATATTTGACTGCTGGCTTGTGCTCCACGCTTTTGTTTCAGTAGTCATTCCATACAATAGCGGATCACCTTACACCGCGTAGGCGTTCTCTTACCGGATAACACATAGTGTCAATATACAATCGAGAGTAGTGTCGTAAGGCTTCATTACTTTGTGTCTCCTCCGTTTAATCTATCCTTTCTTACCTGGCCTGTTCCTTCTTACTTGACGCCGCATGCCTTACATGGCTTGGTAGTGCGTAGTGTTGCATGTAATTTTAAGCTGTAACGACACTGTTACTGTACCTGTTGTGTACATCATTCCTCATGACAGCGCCATATTCACTATGCTTTCACTGTAAGTCTTTTCAAACAATCTTGATCGTGATCTTCTGCTCTTTAGAGAAGTGTCAGTGTACACTGGGAACCACGGCGACTACATGTTTGCTAGTAGACAAAAGCTGGCCGAATGCCCCCTTCATTTGAGCACTACGGGCTTTGCTTCGGCATGTCACTGCTGCAGATTGCCTCGTATTTTTCGTTTTCTGCTACTCTTTTACATTTGGCACCAAACAACTGTGCCTTCTTTTAATGAATAAATAAAACTTTATTTTCAAGAAAAGAAATCTGTATACGAAAGATATCTGAACCGATAGCTAAAAACATATCTCCCAATATACATTAACTTAGCACGTTTTGGACAGACAGAAAAAAGTGACTTGCATGCTGGGCCGTAATTACGTGTACTTTTTATCTCAAGGGGGATCATGTGCAAAAAGTAGTTTCATTAAATTGTATTAGTCTTTCGGGGGGGGGGGGGGGGGCACAAATGTTATGACATTTGGGCAGTTAAATGTTCCCGTTTGAAGCATGTCGCGTATTGCGTATAGGAAAGAATAAAGGTCAACAGGAACAGGCGAGTTTCGGTTAGTTATGCTATTGATTGAAACAGCAATCTTGCAGTCGCGCAACATCTGAACTGAAAGGACGCGTTGTGATTGAAAAATGTTGCCTATAAGTTACTCGTGGCTTACGGCTCGCAATATTCGCTTTTGGAGTTTGTACGTCACAACCCATGAACCACTGCCTGAGAGTTTGCAGTTCACTTTCAATAACTCGGGTGGTGTCTTCCGTTAACTCATCGTGCTTACCGTCAATGCGAACTGCATAATCCGACAAAGGATTTGCTAGTTCTTTCACACTTCTTTCACAGTAGTGGGCGGCTTATCACCCATGTCGCTAGCCATTTACTGAGCAATATAGGATCCTAGAGATGGCATATTCAAGGCTGAGAAACAAGAGAGCTGCTCTCTTTCCTTTTGCTTTCATGTAACACAAAGGAAAAGGCGCTCCCTCATTCATGTGCTTTCAATCCGTCACACACCTCCGACCTCTATGTGAGCGTTAGGATTGGCGCATGTTGGATGTATTAATTATGGATGTATTATTAGAAAAACTTCATCAACCCTTCCACTTTGTGAAGAAGGACGAGCAACGAAGCTGTGGTTTGCTTTTCCTCAATTGAGGCATCTATCTATATCAATGTTTCATTCCATTCAATTCCGGGGAATTATAACTTACCGCAATTCCATTCCTTTCAATTCCTCGGAATGAGAAAGAGCCCATTCCTACTCCAGAAACAGCCGGGCAGTTCAATTTCATTCCTGCAATTCCTCAACGTAGGAAAGGCATTTTGGTAGTTTTATCGAGTTACCGATGAACGCACCATAAAGCGGATGTCATCAGGCGCGTTAAGAACTGGAAAAATAGGCGAAACACGTTACCAAGGTTGAGGGATAGTAACTAGCCTGGTGACATATCTCGTGCAGTACAACTATCTTGCTAATTCCCATAGGGGTAGATCTCCCACTACCTATGGTATTTACATGGTCAGCAAGTTTTAATGGCCTGTAATCAGTGGCGCAGCCAGAAATTTTTATTCGAGGGGGGGGGGGGGGGAGGGGGGCTCACGTTGCAGCTCGGCCTCATAGAATTTCTCGAGGGATCAAATACATGAATAATAGCTGCATTTCCATTGCCAAAGATGCTGCAAACGAATTTTGAACGCTACGCACTGTCAAGACAAGCAAAATATGTATCTTTTCATAACAGAATACACTCGTATGTCCCTAAAATTGTGCCCGAAATAACTGATTTTCCTTGTTTTTCGATTATCCTTGTTTTTCGACTATTTCATAAGTAAAGAATATCACACGAACTTTAGAACTATATCAGTTCGAAACCAGCAAAGCAGTGAATGCCGCTGATATGAAAAAATGTGAATGCCGTGAAATGAGCAAGTTGAGGACAAATATTTTAATGAGACTGTGTCATTCAAGAACCTTGTTTACATTTTTGTGCCTAGCTATGCGACGGCCAGGAACAAACCTCTGTGACGCTGTCGTTTGTTTCAATGTATTGCGTAGGAGCAGCTTTCACCGGTCGTGCATTGTAAGTACTTGCACCGAAATTATAGTTGCAACAGAGAGCACATATAAAAAGCAAGAGTTCTGCAATATATACGAATGTGAGTCAAATGAAAGTAAGCCAATGCGAATATATGACAAACGGGGGTACTTTATTTAAAAGTAGTAGCCATGAGCATTTAGACATTTGTCCCGCTGACTAACGAGTCGCGTGATTCCCATCTCATAAAGGCCCTTGGGTTGCTGCTTCAAAAAGTCTGTAACTGGCTTTTTCACGTGATTGTCCGACACGAGTCTGGTTCCCTGAGCTGTTTTTCCAAATGGCCCAAATTTTGGAAGTCGCAAGGCGACAGGTCTGGACTGCATGGCATGTTGCACCATTTCCCACTGCACGTTTCCCACCTCATTCGTCAATTTTCCATGTCGTGTTTTCTTGATTGCGACACGCAGTCGATCCGGCGTTTCACAATATCGAAAGCAATTGATAGCCTCTCCAGGTATAGCAAATTCGATCAGTGTTGGCCCCTGACGATCGAAAAATAGTCAACAACACCTTTCCGGTGGAAATGACGGCCTTTGCTTTTTTTTCGGAGGGAGGGGTGAATTCGAATGTTTTTGCTGTAAGCATTGGCGTCGCGTTTCAGGCTCGTAATATTGGCACCATGATTCGTGCCTGGTGACAACTGCAGACAAGAAGTTGTCACACTCATTGTGATACCGGATCAGATGAGTCAAGGCAGTGTCGAACCTCTCCGTCTTCTGACGGTGGTTGAAAATATAGGGCATCCATTGTGCACGCAAGAGCCGATCGCCGAGATCTTCATGAATTATGGTGTGAATCGAACCTTGACTGATGTTCGCACGCTCTGCCAGTTCATCGATGCGTATCCTCCGTTCTTGTGTAATCAGCTCATCAACCTTTGCAGTCGGGGTGGGGGTGATGGCACAGTGGTTTTGGCCCGATCTTGGATCATCTTTGCAACTTTCACGCCCTTCTTTGAACCGTTTGCTCCAACGCTTCACAGTGGCCAATGAATTGCAATGTTCAACGTACATCAGCTGTCAGCCTTCAGCTGTCAAAAACCTCATGAAACCACGCTGTTCAACTTTTGGAGCGTCCATTAGTCACGCAACCATGTTCAACCCAGTGTATAAGAGCAATAAAGAACATTTATCCTGATACCTGCGACTCTGTTTTGTAAATGAGAGATGGATGTGTGGTACCCGCATGCCTAGCTGATAACCAACCGAACCATTGTTGCGCGGGGTGGGTTGGCTCCCTTTCGTTTGACTCTCCTTCGTACATTAGAAATGCGAAGATACAATAGAATATACAAATTCGAAGATACAACTTGATAAAGGAGAAAAAATTGTCACAGTAAACAAATTCCTATGCACGCATACGCAAAACCTCGCAACAAGATACTTAAATATACGTATAAGTCTACAATAAATCTACATATATAAGAAAAATTCACTGTATATAACGCATCCAACAAGGCAAATAAATATGTTGGGCAATCACAGACTAACCGATCACAGAATCCTAACTCCCGCCCCCCCCCCCCCTCCTCCCTCCACTCCTCCCGATGTGTCGCGCGCGACGGAAGGCGGCGCGCTTCCTCCCCGCTTTTCTCCCTTGCGCACACGAGACTGAACCGCCATTGTCGGCTCACCCATACCACCCCCTCCCCCCCATGCTTTCACTCCCACATACAGCATGCAGCGCGCGATCACGATGTTATCGACCTTGGACTTCGTACAGAACATGAGGGCGACGGCGACGGCAGGAATGCGCCTGGAGTGTCCATATAATTGCTATCGCAATAATATAGTAAGCGTATCCGGCAACTGAAGCGTCCCGTGGTCCATTACTTTCCGCAATAGAAGTGACAAAATCGAACTTTCACCATGAGACAATTCGGGGGGCACCGAAATAAAAAAAACGCAAAGGAAAGCATGTTGGCCACAATCGAATGCCTACTTTGGGCACTAATGTGGCTGCTGAAGGAATATCGAAGAAAATGTGAGACACTTTGTCCTGAGAGAATCATACGCATACTGCGTGGTATCCTACACTGGCGAAACAAGACTTTCCGGAGAGGTTGCGCTCAAGCGAATGCGTTGCAATCCATCGAGTTCCCACAGTGATGGCGGTGAGCGACCATTGTTTCTTTCTCTCGTCTGCTAGCCAGAAAGCGTCCAAAACTCTGCCGGACAAAACCGACTCGGCCAGACAAAAAGGAATGCGCACCGAAGGGCGCCGCGTGGTGGTCGGAGCAGCACGAAAAAGAACGCAAGGGCTCTGGCTGGCTCTGGCGGGCCGCGGATAGCGAGAACAAGACAATTGAAGAGGGTCAATGTGTCCTCGCGAAAAAAAGTCAAAGTACAAAAAGAATATAAGAACGTAGTTACCTTTACTGGCTTTAGTGTCTTAACCTGGATGCTTTGGCGCACGTGACAAAACATGATAACATTTTCTGTGACATGACGGCAGAAATGAACCGCCACAACGCTTCGTCTCATCGGACCTCGCCGCGCGCTTTGTCGACTTGTCTGATAGTGTGTTGATGTGGCTTGTCTTGTTTTATGGTCCGATGTACGACTTTAGAAAAGTCAATGCAACTTCGGCATCCAATGCTTATAACAACATTAAACCTACAAAGTTCCGGAATTGAAAATATAAAGCACGACTTTGGAAATGTCAAGGCACCTTTCGCGTCAAAAGTTTTGAGAACTTTAGACCCATAAAATTTTGGATTTGAAATTCATGCGCTCCGTAGATTTCGCGGCCTCCGCGATGTGCCGCGACAAGCCCGCTTGCCATCAAAACATCCTTGAAACTTTGTACTCGGATGGGGCTTCTTGCGTCACGCGACTCTCGGTGTATGGGCGTTACCGCGAAACCCAGCCCCAGTTTGCAATGTTCGCTCGAAAATATATTTTCAAGCGTGAAAAAGACATTCTAGACAAAATCCAGAATGATTTCCGGCGCCGGTGGTTGTTTTCGGTGGTGCATGGTAGCACGAAAAAATTTCGGGGGGCGGGGAGGGGCTGAAGTCCCATAAGCCCCCACCCCCCCTGGCTACGCCCCTGCTTGTGATGTTTGAATATTGTTTAAGCTTAAATGTCTTAATGCTAAAATCACGACATACCGTATTTTTGCTTAAGTCTCCTCGTGATTTTTAAATGCTGCAATAAATGTCGCAAGCATTGCCAGGTGCAAAAAGAAGATTTATTTTGGCTTTATTCATCAAAATTTTGCACAAAGAAACTGTCATGAGCTAAATGGACGCTTCGCCGTTTAGTTTTGAAGACCCGAAGTGTAAATGACGGCTGCTTCGATGGTTAGTTCCAAAGAAAGTGAGATAACACAACTGCCTTCTACTTATAACTATGTGTTACGCTTCACAAACATGAGCTGCTCGAATGAGGTCCTTGACGGCCAATTTCGCTGCGCTGTCATTATCAGGGATGCCGTAGAAAGCACGCGTTCCACGTCAGCTGACTTCGTATTCACAGTGAAAACTGCCTTTGCGAGACAGGAAAGCAAGAGAAAGCGGCTAGCGTTCACTTTCGAATAGGTCAGCGGCTTAACCGTGCCTGCGCAAGTTCCCTCTGCAAGATAAAGGGAAATTTCCCCTGCAGTAGATCCAGGCATATTGTCTTGATGGGCATTTTCATTTTGCCTGATGTTTTTTAAACATCAGTCTGCTTGGCCCTCCTTCAGAGCCTGCATTCCCGACGGTGCTGGCGCTGTCCTGCCTTTACAGAAGAGGCCCCCTCCTCAGCACAGCATAACGCATCTGCTTGGCTCTTGCATCTGATCACTAAGAAGACGTAAAGCGTGGTTCTACAGAAGAGCACCCATCAAAAAAAAAAAAGTCAGTCCACGTGCTCGCAAACCGCCTCCCCAGGCTACGCTGCAGGCCTTTGGCCGCCTCTTTGCAAAGAAGCGGGCGTTTGCTTGAGATTTCCGCAAGGGAAACTTCGATATTTCGCAACGCGAGAAGGAAAAGCCCGGCTGTCTCGTGCCTTTTCTGCAGCAACTCCGTGGCTTCCTCTGCAGGGGAGAGAAGCTCAATCAAGTCTGTCGCCAGCCTCAGTTCATATTTGGACAGTTTAGCCTTCTTGCAAGCGTGCAGAGTTTCTGTCAGGCCTAGATGACTGGAAAATGCGGTAATGAGCTTTCTCATCATTCGCAGCTGCGAGTTCACCTCGTTGTGTTGTGAGATTCCGAATGCAGACCGGCCACATTCAACACTTCTTCCTTGTGGGCGGTGTTCTTGCGTATAGATACAATGACGGGGCCGCATTTTTGTATGACTTCTTCGGCATTTGAGTCTTAAAATAAAGCGTGAACGATAATTATGGAATATTGCCACTGCACGTACACGTAGCGGAAATACAACTTAGCAAACATATGCGAAAAAAAAATGAAGTATGGCGACACTGTCTCAATCGCACTGTCACAATAACTCTGAATCAACATGAATTCAGTGCTAAAAATGAAGCAAGTCACTGACCAAGCTCAATATAAAGCTAATATGACGTTTCGGATCCATGCGCATCCCTTATTCCTAATCACATGTTGGCTGCGCAGAAGGTTTTAAGTAGCGTCTAGCGCATGGAGCAAACCTCGAGAGTTCTGAAACTTCATATTATATTTATGTAGGCCTTGGTAAGAGATCTGCTTCATTTTTAACAATGATTTTACACGACCAGATGACATTTCCTCGAACTCTTCACAACACCAATTCAGTCAGCTTTCAAAATTTATGGTAAAGGTAATAATTATGGGGTTTTACGTGCAAAAACCACTTTCTGATTATAAGGCATGCCGTAGTGGAGGACTCCGGAAATTTCGACCACCTGAAGTTCTTTAACGTGCACCTAAATCTAAGTACACGGGTGTTTTCGCATTTCGCCGCCATCGAAATGCGGCCGCCGTGGCCGGGATACGATCCCGCGACCTCGTGCTCAGCAGCCCAACACCATAGCCACTGAGCAACCACGGCGGGTTATGGTAAAGGTAAACACTTTAGAAAAAAGAAGTGAGTAGCTCAGAAGAATACCACAAATTAAATGTAAAACTTAGCATTTGTAGTGAAATCAGGACTGCGTTTCTTCCGATTTATCTCGCGCCAAACATTTCGCCCACTTGCCTGATGAGCTTCGTTTAATATACGACTGCCAAGGAGGCCGGCTCGTGCTATACGTGTGAAAAATTCTGCCCTGAGACAAATACAAACCCCGAGTGTACAGAAACCTCTGGCGTGCGCGATGTCTTGTGTTACCAAGGGCTTATTCCTTCCGCAGTTGTTCCTCGCTCCTGCAGAACGACAGGCTCACTCTGGCTTGAATCTCAAAGGCCTTTCCCTTTTGCTCCTGTCAACCCGAAGCTTAGTAGTCATTCCTTACCACGGTCCGTGGTTTGGAAACATCCATTTTTATTTTTACACTTTCGACTGTTGGGAAAGTAGATTGCATTTGCGTCGTGAGATTACGTTCACGTGTTCCCTGCGCACTTGTGTCGCTCGCACGTCGCTTTCCGGAGTCTGCAAACTCCTTCCACTGTGCAGTGCCGCCGTTCCCTGGCTGAAATAGAAAACTTTGTTTCAAGTGCCACCCGAAATAGTGTGTGCACGTTGCACGCCTGAACGTGCGCGGCCTCTTTTTAGCTTCGCTGCACAGCAACGACTTCGAACACGTTCTCTGCAAGATTTTTTTTCTTTCACTCCCTCGAGCATTTCTTGTTTATCTTGTGCGTTTGCGCACATGCTATATCCTGAGTTGTTCTTTTCGTTTGCTTATAGTGTGTGTTTTGGCAGAATGCTTGAAGTGTATATTTTAGTTTTATTTATGTCAGCAACTAAGCTCATGAAGATTTTCTTATACCTTTTCACAATCAAAGGCATGAAATACTTGCGCTTATACACATGCGAATTCGTGCCCTCTACTGCTGGTTTCCAAAGCGGCTCTGTGTAGCTACAATGAAACAACTTACATAAAGAGATGTGGGCCAAAACTTCCTGCCAGAACATTCTCTAAATTTTGCAGGAAATATATTCTAAAATATAAAGTACACAAGATATGCACTTACATTATTTTTCTCTGACTGCCCCAGCGGCGCTTCGCAGCAATTTTCTTGGTGAAAGAAAAATATAGGGCTACAAGATAAAGAAATTACTAGTATCTTTGAAAATACACTTCTTGTAACGCAGCAACGAATGCGCGCGAAAGTAATCACTTCTTTTTCCCCTGACCGAGACAAACTTTCGTGGCAGATGTAGGCGTGATGGTGGCTATGCATCTTCGCAAATGAAAGCATAATTGTAATGTGAATCAAGAGCCGCATACACATCATTGTAGTGTTCTCTCATCGCAATTATACAGGCCGGTCTAACTTTCTTCTCCTTTAACGAAGCAGCTCCAGCTTGCTGACGTAGGAAGGGATTATTTTGAAGCATTTGATTGGAGTAATGAATACATTATGCATGATATGAAGTCTTGCAGGTGCAGATAGCTAAGAGAACCATGAGGGATACCTCCTTAGAGGAAATACAAAAATTCAGCGCATAAAATTATTAACCTATAACTGTAATTGATACAAACAATATACAAAAGTGATAATGCAACATTATAACTGTGATAGTGTACGTAAAGGCTATGACGACCAAGGAGTAAATAAACAATTATGTCATGTACTTTACAAATAGCGCTCAAGGGCACATTCTTTGCTTAGGCAAATTTAGTCATAGTTCAGAGCTAAGATGTTCTTAAACAAATGTGTGATCGAGCTTTGACCGTTCCTCTTCGCGAATTAGTGAGTTGCCGCTGCCCCATGCTTTGCAAAGTCTGTTTTACCGCAGTTGTAATGGCGTGTAGCCTCTTTTTCCCAAAGTTATTTTCCGTACAGTTCAAGCTGTTTTTTAGAAAGTGTTCATTTTCGTGTCCTTCGTATAAGGGTGATTCTCGGGCAACGTTTACACATTGGCCTGTTGGATCAATTCTCTTTTGTAGTTGTCATTTGCGCTCCCGTTGCTGTCATTCTATGCATTGTTGCAGTAACTGACAAAATATACACGGAGCAAGGATCTCCGTATTAGTTTTATAATCCTCCACGTTTTTTCTCGCCACTCACATGAACACGGCCTCATGCTTCGGCAACTCTCGCCCCATATGTCGCAGAGATAAACATCTACTTAATCCGCGTATCTACAGCACTGCGCCGGTGACGTCCGTGACTCATCGCCAGACTCTCGCCAGGGCTATAGTGCGTGTTCAGGTTCATTATTCTACATTCCCCTGCTCTTGACCTGTACCCATATCTGCATGTTTGTTCTCCATTAGTGGGACTTCGAAAGGCATTGTCTTACCCGTCACAACGCTCTACGTTATCCACCAATACTTAAGTCTTGTATAAGTGCTTAGTTCACAGTCAAGCATTGTGAAATTTAGCATTTTATCATCATCACCGTCATTGTAGGCTTAAGTGCATTCAATGGAAGACATATGTCTCTACATTGGATACAGATGTATTCTAATGCATTGATAAGTCAAGAGCGAAGGAGGAAAGAAGCTACGTTTGACACGGCAAGAAACAAAATCGGACCTTAAGGAAGTAGTAACAATGTGAAGATTAACAACAAGAGTAACAATGTGAATGCACGATTATTGATTCCACAAAGGAATGCACTATTACGAAACGATCATTCTGAGATTGCGAGCGTCTGACAAGAGCCGCAGTTTCGAAACTAGACAATATCACGGAGGGAGCCTCACCCTTCAGGACAGGGCCCTGTTTTCGTCGTATTCGCCTTCTCGGTTCGTGGGAGGCAGCTGCGCTCTGCTTCAGTGAAACCGTGCATTGCGGTGGAACCAGCAGCCAAACGCGACTCGACCTATTTGGGTGTCGGTTTAGCAGCACCGTTGGCCCCTGTACGAATCGTCCATCAGTGTTCGGTGTACGTTCGATGACGGATCACGGCGTAGTTTTGCGAAGGTGGTGGTCAATATGAGCTCTTCTCCCCAGTGAACCGCTTCGTGAATTTGCCCATTTCAGTGAATTACAACAGATGGAGCATCGACGGCACTGCACAATATTAGTAAGGAGCTGTATGACTTGGCTGCGCTTCTCTGGTCGTCCCGCTCACACCGAACACGCTAAATATGCCGGGGCAACAAAACGGGTCGATAACGAGTCCTTCTCCGCGGACCATTCTGCTTCGAGCACACATTCACCAAGGAGGGTCAAGGGGAGGACTGCTGTCCCTGCACGAGGGGCGCGAGGGGCAGATCTAATTTGCGAGTGACTCACGCGCAAGCGTTGCACTGGTGGTGACTGTTCGTGCTTTCAGCAGCGAGTGTAACCATGCTGGGGGACGGGGAATTTGATTTTTGAATGATTTATACATTTATTGTCCGCTGTCCTTGGTAAGTTGGGAAAGAAAGCATAAAGTGCACGTAAATATGTGTGCGAGACGTGACACTAAGAAAATGGAAGTTTCGAGGCATTGAGAAAAACAAAAGTGGAAACCATTATTATATAAAGCTGGAAGTCGTATGCACGCACTCTATAAAAGTACAAAAGTGATTAGATCCATCTTGCTCTCGTTTCGGTAGATGCCGCAAATATCCTCACAAAGATTCCACTCTGTAACATTTCTTTATTCCGTGTGCAAATCGTAACAGAATAGTTCTGCGGAAACTCGCAAGCTGGAGAGAAGTAATTAATAAAGGAAAATCAAATTTTTATTCAAATGCGAGTCCTTTCTTTCGGGGAACCCGTATGGGTTTCCTTTGTAGCAATTACTACAATCGGGCGGATGTCTGATTTTCTCTTATTTAAGTACTTGTCAGTGTTCTAAGTATTAACCGAACTTCACTCAATATATTTACTTCATATCAGTACGTTGGTTAGGGGAGTATATATATATATATATATCTCGGAATGGTCTGTTTGCTGAACGACAGTGACGGCAGCTGCGTGTTCTGCCTTACAAAAAGTTTATTTAAGG
Organism: Dermacentor andersoni; assembly: GCF_023375885.2. NCBI lineage: Eukaryota > Metazoa > Arthropoda > Arachnida > Ixodida > Ixodidae > Dermacentor > Dermacentor andersoni. Next base: position 187,490,811 of record NC_092818.1, on the reverse strand, counting down.
AATCGCTTGACTTCGTTTTTATCTATGTATAACAAGCGCCGAGCTTGTCGAGGACGGTCGCCTCGTTTAAGAAGTTCTTGTGCGTGTATTTCAGTGGCATGGGAGGCAGTACTGCAGATGAATGCAATACCATGTTTATCGCCGAGAAGTTGGTATCTTGGAGATGGAAGTATACGCATTGAGGTTCTGTTGACGTGGCTGTGAATGAGTTCAGTGCCAGAAGAACCGCTGAAGACTTACTTTCTGGACAATCCTGCACGTATGATACAAGTGCAAATTCAGCGATTCTACGAGGCTTTCCTGTAGGCATTGTTTCATGACGGCAGTTGCCAACTCGGCTTTGCCTTGGCGTTAATGAACAAAAGTGGACTGGCACGACATAAATTTAAACAGAACAAAATTGCATAATGAACAATTGTCAGAGAGAAAGAAACAGACGTGTCAAATTGAGAAGTAAGAGAAACACTGATCCTTTTATTTTGCGTACTTGTGCGCTTTTATAAACAATTTGCAGGCGCGTAAATTAAGCGTTCAGTATCCTGCAAGCAGTGGATTGTGGAGTGGATGTTTCTTTAAAGCCGCTATGTCACCGTAAACAACCGACTGTATAGCATGAAAATTATTCTGAAAAGGTCTAAAAGTACTGCCTTGCCTTTGTTTTTAATGGAACCTTGATATATTTAATATATAAGTGAAGTCTGTAGAATTGAGCATGACAACCTGAAGTACAACAATAGCTGCCATTCTGAAAAAAAAATGAGAAGAAACGTCATCACATGGATAGAAATTTTATTCCTCTTTTAGTAATTGTATTCTATCTTGCAGAAGAAAAAAATACTAGTTAGTGATTGAAAACAGTCTGACAGGAACTAAAAGCGGAGACAGTACAGGTAAATGAGTATATGTGTGGTATTATTTTGTTTGCAGATGTATCGTTGCAGCATATTGCGCTTATATAGGAAAGTTTACACATTGATGAAAGTTAGCTCCGTCGTCTTCGCCATAGTCGTGAAACTGCAATGAGACGTTGACAAAACTTATCTTGAAATGAAGGCACCGCGAAGTTTTAAAAATTAGCTAGCACATGGTAGGCATACTGTAAGTCTTGTGGATTAGCGCATTTAAAGCAAATTCATTCACAGGCACCACATTAATGTACTATTTCACTTTAAGAAAAAAGTACTAAAAGGAGTAGGGAAGTTAGTCCTTTTGGGGACTAGCTGACATGGGATGAACTGTTACTCTCCGTGCGCTTACTCCTTGGAGGACTAACAGTTGCCCTTTTCCGATGCTCCTCAAGGGAGTAACGGTCATTATTCCCGATGCTCCGCAAAGGTGAATTAATTAAATTAGACATTGATACCCTGATCAAAAACTTACCGAGCTAAAAGAAAAAATGTCGCCCGGGAGTAGGATTCGAACTCCCGTCCTCTCACTTGCAAGTCAGGTACTCTAACCACTTCAACACGATGGTCAGCTGACATTACGGGATATTGAGACAAGGTTAAGCATCGGAACGCGAGTGCGGCACTATAAAAGCTACTCGGCATTTTGTGTATGCTATGCAGGGAGAGTCTAACGTTGAGTGTACTTGCAACCATATGCGAATGCGAAAAGTAATCAGCCCGAGTATTCTTAGAGTGATTAAAATTTAGGCACTACTTGAGGCATACGTGTAGCGAGCTCAAACAGGCACCCAAGACGACAGAGAAGGCGAATTTCTTTGTCGCTTAGCGTGTCCCGTTTGAGCTACACATCGCTTCAGTTAAGTTCGTAACCTCCTTGGAACGGAAGGAACTTAGGTACTATTGACCAAGAAAATGTAGCCGTCTATTAACGACTTGCGCGTTTAATGTGTATCGCTCACTTATGGTGTGCGCGCGAAGGGCATGGCTCTTCACATTCTAGCTTTTAAGTTTCACGCAATTTTCTCGCGAAGAGGCAAGGTGCTGCTTTGCATGTAGTTCAATAGACAGTGCACGAACTTCGAACTATTCGCAATTTATAGACAATACCGCTTCCGCCGCATCGCTCTATGACATGGACGAGAACAGCGAATTGCATGGGGAGCAACTGTTGTTATTCGTCCTCCAGTTGCTCTCTTTCCGACCAGGGACTAAACACTTACTCTCCGAAATTTGCACATGGCACGCACATTCATGTAGTTAGTCCTTTGAGGGACGAAAGCGCCCTTCTTAAGACTAATGGGCCATTTACTCCCGTTGTCCCCGGGATTTTTCTTAAAGTGTGGCATTGCACTTTAGCAATGTGAAACAAAGGAATTAATTGTTTTTCAGATAAGGTGCGGTACTGTAAACATCGCTGGATCGTGTCGCACCCGAGCAGCTCTTGAAATGTCTCGAACAGATGAACATTGTCACTCGTACGACTTTCATATTCAGTAGGGTCTTGTTTATTGACCAACCAAATCAAGTGCAAGCACTTGAACAAGCTTGAACGGACGACTGCAACATTAAAACTCTTGGCTAAAACAAGGCATGCGTTGATACATTTGATCGCCGAAAGTCGTGCATGGGACACAATGCCTCCGGAAGCAACTGAATGGGCCACATGGCGTCATTATCACGAAAACAAGGCACACGGACTGCACTTACTGCGGCTTTTATGACCGAACATATCTGTGCAAAGCTGGTATTCTTTCTCTCGATGTTTACGCTTCCCCCCTCTTGGTGTTCGATGTTTCCGCCGCCAGACAGTACTTTGGAAAGTACTCTGAACAAAGATGGACCCTTTCTTATCGCTCTCCCTCGCGTGTTTACCATATGCTGAACAAAAGTGCAACAAACAAACGGATGTTACTGTGTCGTGGGAGAATGAGAAAAAAAACATGAGAGGTACCTCATCGGCCCGAGGACATCATCGCCGAAGAGCTTATCGAGAGGGAGTGAAAGAGGGCAGCCTGATAAGGAAGAATGCTCGGTCCAGTCGAATGTCGCGGGCAGAGGGACACATGCTCCCCCTCGACCGAGAGACAGGGGCCTCATTAAACGTCACCTGCGGGTCTTTGTTCCCACTCGACGCATTTCAGCGCACTGCAATGCCCGCCTTTCCCCGTCGCTCAGAAGTAACGAAATTACGGAGAAGCCCATAGGGATAGCGCCCTGACTCCTTTCTGTGATCTCGCCTTCGGGAACGCGCACGCGTAGAAGCGTCAGAGGTTTTGCTGATAGGAGAGAGACAGAGATAACACCACTTAAAGGAACTGGCCGAACACATATAGAAGGTGGCAGAGAAACAGTATCGACTTATGAACGAAACAGAGAATAAACAGAGCAACGCGATCAAATTCAGATTATTGAAACCTTAGCCGCTGTATTGCGAAGAAAAAGGCCGAACGAAAGAGAGAGATTAACCGTAACAAGCAACAGCGCAAGAGCAATATATATGTGTATATATATATATATATATATATATATATATATATATATATATATATATATATATATATATATATAGCGCACATATTAGAATCTACGTTAAACGAAGCCTTAGTAATGCGGTTAATTAACGGCCTTACAACTACAAGCGATGCATACAATTTTGTTTGCTTACAATCCGTACAACATGTAATCTTCAGGAATGTGCGTGTTTATCTACTGCAAGGGTCACAACTTTATTGCCATGACATTTTTATGTTTATGTTCCACATCGTTAAAAAGCTATGCCGAAATGCACACTACAAATCAAGCCGATGCAATGTGAGACGTACGCGCCTTGACGTCACTAGCCTGAAGGCAATATACAATGCATGTTGAGTGGATGACAGGTGTATGTACAGAAAATTACGGCACGTATCAGACAGCATTTAGCTATTCTGTACCTCTTCTGCCACAATGAGACATACCCATTATGAAAGATTGACCAAGAATGGACACATCCCAAGAGGTACATACCGTATGGCTAAATCAAAAGAAATAAAGGAAATCAAATATTCCGTTAAAGATACTTCACTATTCTATTAACGGATTGGTTTGCTTTAAAAATGCATTTGAGCTTAGATTGGAGTTGAGATCTTAAATTGGAAGTTTGTTGTTTCTTCTTTCTTTTTACGCCGAACCGAGCAGCTCATACTGGGCTCATACTAAGCTTAATGTGGCCAGCATACAAGTGGTATACGAGTATAAGCCTCTTTGGCGGTACTTTCATTCTACGCACATATAACCATTGAATTGTATCTACAAATATGTCTGCCGAAATAGCGACCGACCCAACAGCCGGACAACAACGCCAAACGTTGGATAATAGGCAAATAAAGTAATATTGACTTTAAACTGCAAAAGAACAGAGATAAAAAAAGGTGCTATATATCTCTGTCAGCAATACTATCATGTGAATAACGACTTAAGACGCAGATGAGAGTCCAGTTTTTACTCAATTGCGTAGGTATGGCGAACCGGCTGCACACATTTTGACACATGTTTTCCGTCTTTCTTTCGAACATTCCGTAATTCCTGATCATTGGCGTACGACACGTGTAATGCCAGTCTTTAAAACAGGCGATCGTCTGAACGTTGGAAACTACAGGCCTATTTCTTTAACTTGCATGACACGTAAACTATTAGAACATGTAGTCACACATTACATCACCTCCTTTCTTGAAGAAAATATTTTTATGTCGCCTTTCCAGCACGGGCTTTAGGAAACAATTGTTAACAACAACACAACTAGTCACAACAATTGACCAGTCCACCGCATCGCTTGATACGTGAAATCAAATTGATGCTGTATTCTTGGATTTTAGTAAGGCGTTCGGCCTCGTCATGCACGGCAAACTCATTTCGAAATTACAAGGCATAAGCCTACCTGTTAACCTGGTTAACTGGACTCGTTCCTACCTTTCTGATCGTATACATATATATAAACAGTATGTTCAAGTGAGTGACTGCACGTCTAGCGTTCTACCTGTAACAAAAGGAGTCCCTCAAGGTAGCGTTTTGGGACCTGTTCTTCTTTCAGTGTACATAAATGACATTGTTACCTCCATAGATACGTCAAGAATAAGTATAAAGATTTTTGCAGATGACTGCATTTTTAAAGCCCTTATCACTCCTAGTGATCAAGAATTCCTACAATCTAACCTCTTTGCCGTTTCCAAGTGGTGTAAGGATTGGTCTATGAAACTGAACAGTGATAAATCAGTCTTCATACGCATTACACACAGAAAATGCCCTTTTAATTACAGGTATTCTCTCAATAATTGCCCTTTGACGGAGGTTGATTAATATTAATACTTAGGCATTACGATTACAAGCAGCTTAACATGATCAAGTCATATTACTAAAACATGGTCATCGGCTTCTAAATAGCTCGGTTTCTTGAGGCACAAACTAAAGAGAGCCCTATCAGAAATAAACGTACTGGCCTATAATGCACTTATTAGACCTAAATTAGGTTACGCTAGTGTAGTTTGGGACCCATAGCTCAAGAAAGATATTAGGAAACTTGAGATCGTGCCACGAAAAGCGGTCCGTTTTATATTTGATGCTTACCAGAGAAATTACTTGCCGTCAACGTTGATGGCTAGTAGTAACATCCCTGTTTTAATTGCTGGGCTGAAATTTCTCCACTCACTACATTTTGGTAAATTTAACATTAAACCTGAAACTTACTTAACAAACTGAATTTCTAGGCAGACTAGACACACACATGCTCATACTCTTGAACCTTACTTTGCGCGCGCAAACTTTTTCCTGTATGCTTTTTTTCCTCGGACCATAAAAGAATGGAATGGGTTACCGTTGGAAGCATTTTCTGATGGGGATAATCCTGACTTTGAGAACTGTGTACCATCTGTTTGTGGCCACACGGTACAAACTGTGGTGTGTTTTTTCCACATTCTGTATCTGTTTGGTTGTGTTTTGCCCTTTTGCTCTGTCCTGCTGACTTTTCATTATAGTTATGTATAATACTGTCTTCTACCGTATCACTATGTTTTTTTTTATTTCTTTTCTCAACTGCTTTTGTTGCGCCCCCTGCTTGGTCTTTTGACATCAGTATGTTATAAATAAATAAATAAAAATGAGGCGCACTAAATAAAACGGCTACGCACTTAATTGGCCACAACAACCACATGCTGAGAATTTGGCTGAATCCAATTTTATGCGGCATGTATGCATATCACGCTCAAACAAAGAACTGCAAATCTCCAATCGCTAAGTGTCTATTCATGTCACGGAAAGGAAAGTTAAGTCCATTTAGATGTGTGGCGCCAGCGGGAACAGATTGCTTGAGCAGTGTTTCCATGCTGCTCAATTAATTATGCTATTCCAACAACCCCCGGGCCGGGATAAGGTAACAATTCTATTCTTGTTCGTTTCTTTTTAGTTCTTTGTAAGTGGTCCGAGTGGTACGCTACCTAAGTTATCACATTAATCGTTCGGTAATTAGTGGTGAATAATTAAAAATGAATATAATCGAACGAAAGAGTCACTGCATTTTACCGGCCCAGATATGTATACCATATCATACCATCGTGAGCCGAAGGTCCACCGCTAAAGAGAGCTTCCAGCTTGGAATGCGGGCAAAGCAAAGCCCACGGGATAACTTCGGGGCAGCTATGAAAAAGAGTGGGATGCATTATTTTCAATAAATAAATAAATGAATAAATAAATAAATAAATATCTCGGCAATAAATAAATAAAATAACTCATGATTGAAGTGCTCGTCCAAAAACTCCAGTTAGGTATAAATAAAGTCAGTCAAGCTCTTACAGTGCACGGCAGAAGTTTGGCTGTTTTCGAACAAGGTCGGTGAAGAATGCGCACGAAACGAAAAGCAATGATGGAAGGTGCAACTAAATCAACCGTAACAAGTTGTGATATGTTTGCTGGTTTACCAAGTAAGCTACAGACAAGGATGACAGTAAACACGCATAGCCCATCGCTCAATAGACAATTTATTGCTCAAGTGGCTCCCATAATGAACTGTTCTCGCATTCCCCATGCAGGTGAATGCAACTAGAGCTTAGGCAAGTAGACGCTTCTTTATGCGTGTAGCATGTCTCAGCGATGAAGGTGCGCCCGTAACTGCGTGAAAAATTGTGTTCGCCTGGCCTGACCCAGCCTTCATAAATGGTTCAGCGGTGCTTGTCACGCCCGATTCCTTGCGAGTTGGCTCACAGACAATGAAACGTAGATGCGCCAGATTACTTCACAAGGTAAATAGATGCCCGTGTTCATGTTCACGGCAAGCTTACAACATGGCAATGATAAAAATAGAGAAATCATTCGCCGACGTTGCGAAAATCTCTTAAGCATGCAGCTTTTAAAACGCGAGAGTCATTTATTCATGTCAGGTGGGTGTGCGGCAGCTCAGATCTCTCCAAGCCTGGAGTTGTCGACGAGAAAAGCTCTCTTGAGCGCAATGGCGTGCGAGCCCTTCCGCGCTTACCTTCGCAAATGAGAAATAATGCCGGTCCTACGCAGTCAGTGAAAGGAGCTTTTTGTACATATGTCGTTGGACGCATTGGATAGACTGCTCGCCATAGCAACACAGCGTCATTCCGCATGTACGCATATCCGGCGTAAGATAAACGTTGCACTTATTCCGCTCAAGGCAGGTGAAAAATTGACTTGGTAACAAGGCGAGGTAAATGAAGAAATGCTTGCATCGTGAAGAAAGAAGAAAACGTAAAGACTTATAACAGCTATTCTGCAGAAGTTCCCCAGTATTGGTCCCACATTAGCAATGGGTTCCTTCCTTTCAAGGCTAGTGCCCAAGAAAACACTACGTGATACTTATTCGGTTGTTACTTTGTCAGTTTGTCAGTCTGTATTACTTCCGTTCAGCTAAGTGAGAGCACAGTACGTAATACAAATCAGAGCATAATACAAATCCGCCACATGATTATAGCTACAATTCACACAAAGTTTGTATACCTATGAACAACAATAGATGTTGAGAAAAGGCTGATTTGCACCGCAATCATACCTAGCGCTCTTTGTGTGAGCACATCATGCATTCAAAGTAGACTATACGTCTGATGTTGTTCCTTCGCGTGTATAACGTCTAGGGCATGATTTATTGCACTGCCAGGGCATTTCATTCGTAAATATTGAGTGACCTTGCTTCTTCGTCCACTTCCATGTCCCTTTAGCTTATCATTTCTACACTTGAATTATAACTAGATATAATTCCCCTATGCTTTCCTTGGCTTCATTACCTGTTGACTTCATATGTTTGTGGCTAACTTAAATCGGAATCCTGTTTCCCTTGTTCTTGCTCAATGCTATATTAAAGCCCGATAAGCATGCATAGAAAACGCCAAGGAGGGGGATTTATTCATTTGCTAAGCTGTATCTTATTGGCTATGGCCATACGCTGCAAAGCTTGAGGTCGCGGGTTCGATTCCCAGCGGCAGCATATCGGTGGGAGCCAATGAAAAAAAGGAAACGATCATGAGCTTAAATTTTGATGCACAATAAACAACCGCAGGTGATAGTAAATCTGCGACAGTTGCTAGTTGGCGTGACTTCATGGCTGAGCACGCTGCCAAGTTTTGACGGAAGCTTGGTAAAAGAAGCCACAAGAAGACAGGGGATACGCGAATCGACAACTGCTTTATTTTTTTCTGGCGTGCGCCTTTTGTACAGAACTTGAAAAACGATAACAGAAGACATAAGAAGTCACCAAACACTGACACCAAGGACAACATAGAGAAATTTACTTGTGCTTACTAAATGAAATAAGGAAACGATAAATTAATGGAAATTAAAGTGGATGAAAAAATAACTTGCCGCAGGAAGGAACCGAACCCACAACCTTCGCATATTGTGTGCGATGCTCTACCAATTGAGCTACCGCGGCGCCGTCTGCCCATCCACTTTCTTGGGTATTTATGTGTCGTAGTAGAACCCTGGGAGTTTTAGCCAGCGCCACCGCTCACAGACGTTGGCGGTGGACGTGGAACGTCCTTTTTGCCGCAGGCGTCACGAGAACGTGATCTTTTTCGGTGAAGGCAACTGGTCAATAAACCCACACATGCTACCTGAAGGCATCAATGTTCCCAGATGCGAGACCCTCGTTATGTAATAAACGAGTAGAAAGGGGGTTAACCGAGGGGCCCGATTTTTATTAGTCATATCATAAGAAGCCTACAAACACTGACACCAAGGACGACATAGGGGAAATTACTTGTGCTTAATAAATGAAATAAGGAAACGACAAATTAATGGAAATGAAAGTGGATGAAAAAATAATTGCCGCAGGTGGGAACCGAACCCACAACCTTCGCACTTCGTATTTCATTTATTAAGCACAAGTAATTTCCCCTATGTTGTTCTTGGTGTCAGTGTTTGTTGGCTTCCTATGACATGACTAATAAAAATCGGGCCCCTCGGTTAATCCCCCTTCTTCTCGTTGATAACAGAAGACGTGGCATAAAATAATCAACAGATTAAATAACCACGCAGCTCACTTAACATCAAGAGGTGTGCTCAAGACATGCATTTTTTTGTGCATGTCAGTGGTGGATGTTAGAGCGCGCCTTTGGTTTCTTTATCAAAATAAAATTGCTGAAAACCGCGTAAAATAATAACGTTTATTTTTCATCATGGTACTGATGAAGGAAGCTGCAGGTAGAAGCTGCTCTCCGTAGATGCCGCTTGACAAAGGCCCACAGCGACCTCTGTACGAAACAGTAAGCAGTGGCAATTACAATAACATGTAACATACAGCAAAAAGAAAAGAAAGAAAGAAAAAATGCAAAAGATATCTTAGTATTATAAACAGACAACCACATGAACAAGTTTAAGAGTGACCAGGGAAGCAATGCAATTTAAAAAGCTAGGACACACAGTTTTCGTAATTCACACACACACACACACACACACACACACACGCACACGCACACGCACACGCACACGCACACGCACACACACACACACACACACACACACACACACACACACACACACACACACACACACACACGCACGCACGCACATGCAAACAAAAAAACTATTGAGAAAACACATGCGACTTGAGCACACATGTTCATTTTAAGTTAGCTGTGTAGTTTTCCTATTTCCCGTTATCGTCTGTCAAATTCTGTACCTAAGGCGCATACCAGTAAAAGTAAACCAGTTGTCAGTTCACGCATCACCCTGTCTCTTTCTGGACCATATGGGTTTCTGTAACGTGCACCCAATGCACGGTACAGGGGTATTTTTGCATTTCGCCCCCGTCGAAATGCAGCCGCCGCGGCCGGCATTTGATCCCGCGACGTCGTGCTTAGCAGCGCAACACCACAGCCGCTAAGTCACCATGGCAGCTCTGCGTCGCCTACTTGTAGCTCTGATAGATGGCATGGCATGGCAAGAACTTTATTTTGGTCCAGAGAAACTAGGGCCCGAGGGCACAAGCCCCCAGGCTAAGTCGATGGCTCCGCCCATGTAGGCGCCGGTAGGCCAAAGGCTTTCCCGATGTCGTGAGCTCTCCGGACGGCCAGGAGTTGACCTTGGAGGACTTCGCTGGATATGCGCCGACACCAGTCCTCCTCACTGTTGAGATCCGAAGCCCTTTGGTTGGGGCACAGCCAGAACATATGATCAAATAGACACGGAGTGTGTCCACAACTTTTACATTCCGTGGGGAAATCCTGGTCAATATTGTTAAGCACATAAGGTGTGGGATAAGATTTAGTTTGAATCATTCTTAATGTGACTGCCTGAGCTCGGTTGAGCTTCTGATGGGGGGGAGGAAAAAACCTCCTGCCGTCCCTATAGTGTGAGGTGATCTCGTGAAAAGTAGTAAGTGGGTCTTTGTAGGAGCCGCAGCCATCCTGGAGCAGTTCCTGGTCTGATGCGCGGCATGTGAGATCTCGCACAGCAGAGTGAGCTTGCTCGTTAGGATTGCAGCCATTGGGGCTGACCGAATGGCCCTGATGAGCCGGAAACCAGACTAGGTGTGAGCTATCCAGTTGCTCGTAATTACGAGTATTAATACTGTGTATAAGTAACTTGTGTGCTTCCATTGAGACGAAGCCGGCTGAGTAATTCCTAATAGCTGTACGGGAATCGGAGAAAATCGCGGAGCCTCTCCTCATTGTAATTGCAAGTGCTATGCTTACTTCTTCGGCGGCATGGAGCTCGTTCTTAGTGACGCCGCGCTTATTAATTTACCGCTCTCATCGACCACGGCAATAGCGTAGCGGTTGCCCGATCCATAACTAGTTGCATCGACAAAAGGAGCTGAGCTTTGTTGCTGGTGCAGTTTACCCAGAATGCATTTGGCCCTGGCGTCCCTTCTGCCCTTGTGGACAGGATGAATATTTCTAGGTATGGGGTCTACAACTAATTGTGTCTCCACCTCCTTGGGTATTTTGAACTTAAAAACGTCCCCTCCTCGAGGCAGTATTTCGACTTCATCTAGAATTTTCCACCCTGGCTTAGTGTTGGAGAGTTTTGCAATTTGTGACATCGAATGTGCCTCAATGAGCTCATCTGTAGTGTTATGAAGTCCTAATGGGTGAGAAATTGTTCACGAATGATTAGTGTAGTACATTGACGACAACTATGTCACTGTTACCTTGATTTGGAAGCGTTTAAATTGATGAAATGGAAATGTCGTAATTGCAACAACACAACTTTCATATGGCTGCTTTAATTTCCTAGAGTACTTTCTTTTCTATACGCGTAAAGGGGTGAGTTATTTAAGCAAGAAAACACTCTTTAAAGGCAGTTCATCAGGCTTAGCGCCATTTGTGTGACGAGGGGACGCTTCTGGCGGAATAAAATATGATGTTACGTCATATCCGTTAAAAGCAGAAGTGACATCATTTTTGTTCTCAAAGGCGCGAAGTTTGTTTGGTGTCCTGCCATTATACCTCTAATTTCGAATGTCCCAACAATTTGACTTTGTGGGCGTTTCGACCTTTCAGCGCGGAAAGCGATGCAGCAAAAGGTCAGCCGTGCGGGTGTCGACATCGCATTCCTGCACGAACATCGTTCCTTTGGAGGCTGACGAAAGCTTGGCGTGCAGAATGCGGGCCGCATCGTCAAATTCCAAGCCCGTCGGCCTGCGCAGCTGCACAAAAACAGATAAAGTAAACAGTTAGCTGCTGCCCGCAACTCACTACTTTTGACTGAAGACGTGAGTAGCCGATGAAAACATCCGTGCCACCATACTTCAGATAATCGTTGACAAGCAAAATAACACAACGTATTGTAACGGGTGAACATTACGAACGCACCTTTCTGCACATTTCGAGAGCTGCGTTGCATTGAAAATGACAGTGGCATGAACGCCCCCTTCTATAGTGGGCGCAGAAAATTCCCCGACGATTACGATACTCTCTAATGCAAAATTTGAGTGCAGCTCTATACATGTTTTCATTTCGCGATATATTGGCTGGTACGTATAATATGTCTCGTGCGGCACGTTTCAAACGGAACGAAGTGTGGCGTGACTGCCTCGCTAGTAGGTAGATCGTGAAAGGCAGCGCGTGGGTGACGCGTCGGCGCGATTCACAGCAGCCGCCGCAAACAGACCTCCGCTCATGCAGTGCTTTGTTCCCATTTATTGTATCGGTGGACGCGCTCGCTGCAGCCTTCATAGATGACGTCATCAGTGAACATACGAGACGCCCTACTCTGGCGCCATCCCGTAGCGGTCGCCACCGTAGAGCCCGTCTTGCGCGGCGCTACACTTTTATTTTCATGCTTCCGCCACAACCTCCTCCGCTTTCCGCCTCAAGGTTTCGCTGCACTCTCTTCCTCCTCCACTTTCTTCTTCGAGATCTTTTCGCTCTCACCGTCTTTCATCCCCGGCTGCGCACTGCGTTCGCTGTTTCATCCTTTCAAGGTTGCGAGGTTTCGCGATTTCTCGCCAAATTGGCTACATTAGAGGCTCCTGGCGACCGAAAATCGTGCTTGGCGACTTGGCTACTTTCTGGCCACTTTTGTCAGTGGCCGAATCACACTCCCCCCTCACGGCCCCCTTAAAGCAACAACCCCAAATGTCAGATCTTCAAGGCCACGCATTTGTGTCTCGCAAAATCTAGCTCGGAAAATGGCTCGGAAAAATTCCTTTTTCCAGAGAAAGATTAATGATGGTGACTAAGTACCCCATAAATTACCGGGGCAACCAATTTTATTTCAGCTGGGCATACTTCATCGATCCTTGGCGCTACATTATTATTTAATTGTTTTATTATATTTGATATTTCTACCGGGTCCGTAGGTTGCATGTAGATAGATTGAAAGATTGTATTTTCATTCAGAGCGCCATCATCGCATTCTGTTTCACAAAAAGATACATAGGAACCGGCGTTAACAAAGTGAGTATTCATAGCATCAACCAATATTTACTCGCGCAGCATTTCTCCATTTATGGTAAGCTCCTCACCGACATTAGTAACTTGTTTCCTTGAAGTGAACGAGTTCACCACGACCCTTATCTTTCTTTGGTCGTTGTAAATTCTTTCAAACGCTTTCTCATAATATTGGTGCTTTGCTTTTTCCAGGTCGGGCGTTAGGGCGTTTCGATATTTTTTGTATAGTTCGAATTTATCAGGCGCCCGCGTGCTCAGAAAGTCATAATATAACTTATTCTTTACTTTGATACGATAAAATAAATCTGAGGCAACCCCTGGCTTCCTTTGCTTTCTTTTATTTCGTGAAGATATCTACTGGAAACGCAGCAGCATCGCAAGCGCAAAGCAACTTTATGAATGTATCATACGCATCGTTTACATTTTCTTTCCAATAGACGTCGTGCCAATCAATTACTTTAACTATATGAAAAAACGTTTCCCTCGTTTCATCATTTATTAGTCGCTCAGTTGTCAGCTGTTTAGATAGTTGGCTGTTTTTTTTTTTCTGGAGCAAATGAAGCAAAAAAATACAGGGAGGTGATCGCCTAAGTCATAGGAAAGAATCCTAGTTCTTGATTCGCATGGGTTTACATTCGAAGCACAAATACCTAGTACTGTTACACTGTGCGTAGTAACCCTGGCTGGGTTTGCGATGTATAGTTTGTTCAACCGTAAGCGGAAAAAAGAAGTTTTAACGTTTTCGCATATGGGTCATCTGAAGTGAAATCTATGTTGGTGTCGCCCATAATGACACAAGGAGTATTAGGAGAAGTAGCGGTCTCCAGTAATGTGTCCAGAAATTCTAAGAATTTATTTTTATGCTCCTGGGGTGGACGATAAAGCGCAATAATTAAAAATTTGTTAATGCGCATACTTAGACACTCATTGTCTGTGGTCATAACTGATACGTGTTCAAGGATCTCATGAGATAAAGTAACCCTGAAATAAATGGATATTCCACCACCTTTCTTTCCATCACGACAGAGGTATTCTGAACGGTAGCCTGAAAAGTGCGGTGCGTGTGCTTTATCTGTTATCTAAGTTTCCGTAAAGATTAAAATGTCAATATCAGAAGAAATGGACGAAAGCAAAACTTCAATATTATCTGCTTTTCCCTTTATGCTTCTGCAATTTATGTGTATTATTGTAAACCTTTTTTCTTTTGTACATAACTCGCTATAAAGTTCGTTGACAGTATAATATCTGCAGTCGTCGATCAGTTGAGCCATACGTTATATGAATAGCACAAACGAACAAACAAAAAAGAAGGAAAAAAAAAGAAGGCAAGACTATTCCTACTCGCGGTGGATTTGCTCCAAATCTGGCGCATCAGAGGTGTGGATAACAGGGGGTTCCTCATTTTTTCGTGCAAGCACCCTGCCTCCGGACGTCCATAGAAATTTCCAGTGGGCTTCCTTCTTTTTGTGAATCGCAGCCGCTAGCAACTTTTTATTTTTAGGTGTCAAGTGCTCATTTACAAAGATCGGTCGTCGTTCTCCCATACCAAACAGCGAGCCGTTGAGCCTTTGCTTCCTACTTTTCGACAGCAGAGCATTTCGCCTGCTTCTTCTAACGAAGCGCACAATTATATTCTGTACGCCCGGTTTAGGCATGCGAACCCAGTGACACGTGTCAACGTCGTCATCTTCGACACATTCACCCACTCTCTCGCCTATTTTTTTGTATCACGGACAGTGGGTTGCCGCCAGCAGGGGCTCCTTTCACCTCCAGATTGTTTAGGCGCTGATATTGCTCGAGTTCCTCGCACCTCTGCGTTAGCTTTGCGTTTTCAGCCTTCAAATCCATGTTTTGTTTCAGCAGTTGCTGCATTTCCATCCTCAAGATGTTTTTTTTTATGTGGGCGGCCGTATCTTTTACGTCATTGCAGATATCAATGCAGTAGGACACGCCTTCCTTCAGCTCTGAAATACCTTCTTTAATCTCCCGCGTCGCCGCTCTGATATCACGCCGGAAAGTCTCAAGTGCTTTGGCTAAGTCTCGCAGTTCTTGCAAGTTTGGACCTTGCTTTCCAGCATCCTTTCCTGCCATTTCCAAAACAATCAAAGCAGTCGACATACACACAATGTTATGCACGAAGAATACACCTTGGCAGCAGCAGCACCAGGACGTGCGAGAAAAAAAGATTTTTTTTTTTCAGTGGAAGGAAATAAGCCCTAACCTGCAATGATACAGGGCATATTTTTAAGAACGGTGTGTTTCGGTGCCACAGCTGCTGCCAATGCGTCGGTCGCCTCCTTTCATGCTTCTTTTATGCGGTCGATCCGTTGACGGCAGCGCCCACTCGTTGCAATGACGATGTGAACGCTGGGACGTGTCTTCAGGCAGGCTTGTTGCACGTGAGTCCAAATCGGCGATATCACTGCGACCCGGCAGGATCACGTCGGCTTCTTTGCTGCAATGATACAGGCTATATTTTTAAGAACGGTGTGTTTCGGTAGCACAGCCACTGCCACTATCATCACCAGCGACGGTTACCTTATAGAAAATATCGAGGACCATTGTTCTTTAGCGTCAGAAACGACAGCAACGAGCAAAAACACGTCATGGCAGCCATAACATTGCAGGTGCCAATGTCTATGTGAATATGCGACTGCGTAGCAGGGAGTGCAGAACGTGTGTGACGTCATAGAGTTCACACGGGAACGTTTGAAGTCATAATGGCATAGTGTTAATATAACCATCTGTGCAAGGACTGCGTTGTGCGAGTTTCTTCTACTGAAACTGGCGATACCACATCGGCTGTGAGAGAGCACCGCAGGTGTGCGGCAGAAATTATCAAAAAACATCAACTGGTCACGCATTATGGGAAATTATGATACAATATTTTGTAATAACTTCTAATTCGTTCTGTTATTTTTGTCTGTCATCAGTGCAGCCGGAAACTACATGTCTTTCTCGCCTTCTTTCTTTTCGCATTCTAAATGGGCCAATGTTCGTTTGACGCACCATAGCTACATTTTTGGCTACCAATTAAAGCTTATGCGGCAGTTCGTGACTTTTTTGGCTACATTTCGGAATTTTCCGGCTGCTTTTTTTCCCGAAGGCCTGGCAACCCTGCATCCTTCAGCGTGCTCGTTCGCTCGGTTACGCCGAGGACACCGACACTCAACACAGGAACAAGCGCCTCAGAGGTGCGCTCTGAAATAGATATTTATTGCTAATGACAGTGTAAAATAGACTTATCTTTTCTTTCCTCGCTACGCGTGCATAAAGTTAGCCGGGAATTGCATTTTCGTTGAATGAATCAAACTTCTCTTGCTCGCTAAAATTTCTCAGAAAATTCTTTTTTCTTTCTCAGCGTTTGTTTCCTCCTGGTAGAGTGGCGCTTGATTCATTGCTCCCATAACCACCCTTGCTGGCGTCAGTGGCAATTGGGTCTGAATCGTTTGTCGCCTCGCGACCTATTTAGATCGACCCAGGTTCTTGTCTCGGCGATCTATTGTCACTTGCGACGACTATTTGGACACCTCAGCATGCCACCGCATCCAGTTGCTCAACGCCATGACAGCGTGACGTGGGATGTCCTTCTAAAGTCTTATTGCACCAATTGCAATACATCCCTTAACGTATCATTACTACATACTACAATACATCCCTTACTCTGGCCGTGCTCGCAAGCTCACATGAAACCGGACAAGCTAAAGTTTGAAGAAGCAATCCGGAGCGAAGAACTCGCTCTCCAACTCTCGGTCGTTCAGCAGGTCCACGACGCCGCCAGGAAACTCAACCTCCCGGTTCCGTCGTGGGAGACGCCCACTCCATGAAAGCCCCAAAGCTCTCGTGGACTGCAGGACCTCGAATCAAGTTGATTTCTTTCCTTCCTTTCAGGGCTGTTTGCGTGCCTTGTGGCGAATTTTTTTTCACGAATATTGCAACAACGGATGACGTTTACTTAAAATCGCGTATATTGTTCTCACATTCTGTGGCGTCCTCCTCCAATACTATACCATTGCTATACGGATGGTAAACCTAGTAATTAAAAAAAAAGTTTGACGAATCAGTCTTAGTCAGCAAACGGACAGTGAAGGATACTTGACCAACTTGTGCTAGCCATGATAAAAGAACGAATGGCGAAGAAAACATCTTTACTTCGGTTAAGTCCTCTGTTTAAATAACCGGATTCCACAAAAAAAACTTGATTTAATCAGAAGAGCTACAATTTAGAACACGAATGATCATTTCCTTGCATTTTAATTGCCCGCATGCTCTCAAATAGACATTAAAATTAATTTAAAGACATTTGAAAGGAAAACAAGCAATAAGTACCGCTCACTAACGAGAGTTAGAAGGCAACGTCTTCATTGTGCCGCCTTAGGAAAACCGGTATTTAAACGGGCACAAGGGCATATGCTCGCACACCGTCGGGTTAATGAAGTGCCTCTACAGATCTAACTCGTTACAACTTTGTTATTCGAAGCGCTTGCGAGCTGGCCGTGTACTGCATAGGGCTAGCGTTCCTCTGTATGCAGAGGCACGCAAAGCAGTGTTTTCGTCGTCGCAGCGCCTCGGGACTCTTGTGCTCTACGGTCTTTTTGAGGTTTAAATCACTGTGTTAAGCTTGCGTAACTAATCGCAGGACATGCAAAGATTCTGGTCTGCGTGTTTGAACTTGCCCATTCTAAACAACACGCAGTGCATTGTGACCTTCACGTGGTCTAATTATTCATTTACTTGATTACATATATATATTCTTTAGTTATTGCAGTGCTTTATATTATAATAGGCAGACTAATGCATGGACCGGTAGATGATCATTAGCCTTAGAACGACCTAGCGGGAGTGGCTGCGGAGAGAGTTTACCAAAAGGCAAGTTTTCGGTTTGCTACCGCTAATGTTGGGTTGATGCGTGTGACGTACAGTTGAACATGTGAACGCAGAAATATATATATATATATATATATATATATATATATATATATATATATATATATATATATATATATATATATATATATATATATATACTACGAATATTAAGCAAGGGCGCTGAAAGCAAGGTACTTTTGTCATTACCGCACGCCCAACGCAATGCAGCGTGCGCTCAACGCACTTCACCTCATCACTGGCTTGCCTCAGCCCACGGTTATGCCTCACCCTCGCTACCTGATAGTGGGGCCTCGGCTCGGTCTGGCGACCGCGCCAGCAGACGCTTGGCGCTAATTAGCGGGAACAATGCGCTCTCTGGCGAGGTCAGCGGCCGTGAAGTCGACTGCACTGGAGCCTTCTCCAAGGGCGTTTTTCGGAGCGGTGCCTGCATACTGCGCGCCTCAGCGCCGGCGTGTAACCCGATTAGCGCCACCGGCGAGCGGCCCTTTCGCGCTCTATCAGCCTGGCTTCAGCAGCGGAGCCGGCGAGTTTTCACAGAAGACGGTAATGGCTGCCTCAACATAGGAAAAAAAAAGAAAGAAAAATACAGAAAAAAGAGGAAAAAATGGAGCCTGTCTTTATTTCTTTCTTTTTCTTAGGAAGTCGCAGATTTGCCGTAGGGCGAAGAAATGACAGCTGTAGCAATGTATTAGAATATTACATGTAATAAGGCCGGTAGTCTCATGGGCAGTATCATCATCATCAATCATCATTGTCATCAATCTATATATATCTATATCCATTGCAGGACGAAGGCCTCTCCAGGCGATATCCAGTAAACCATGTCTTGCAGGCTCTATAGTCTCTCATGGGTGCTACATAATGCAGCCAACATTCGCTTACTAACTCCCGCAGTGTCGCGCGCTCAAAGACACACATGAACAAAGTTCATTGGATGACCGCCATCACTCGTGGTCACAACGCCGCGCGATGAGGAGTACTGAAAGCAGGCAGCGCGCGTGCTTCTTCCATAGCGAACGTTCCCTTTACCATTTCAACTGTTGCCGCGCCTCCAAAGCTCGGCGTTGTAGGTGGCCTCCAATGCTGGATGAGCGTGAAGTCTGCGCGCATAAAGAAGGATCGTTCTCGGCTCTCCCTCTTTGTCACGCCCACATGCAGCGTCGAACCTGGGACAGCAGGCGACGGCAGTCACGGTGACAGCGGCGACCACCTCGAGTGCTCGAATAATTGCTATCGGTATAAAATAAGACCTATGAAATGGACATGGCCCCACATCTCATACAACCGCAAGCTAATGATTTATGTGGCGGTTTTTATTTTCGTATTTGTCCGGTACCGTGCTCCCCTTCTTCCTATCTTCCATTTCGATGTTTCCCTTTCCTCCGTTATGAAGAGTAGGCAGGCGTTGTGCACCTTCCTATGGCACTTGCCAGCCTGCTCCTCGCTTGCCCTTTCTTGTAAGTTCTTATAGGCTTTCAAAACTACTACTACTACCACTACTACTACTACTACTACTACTACTACTAATAATAATAATAATAATAATAATAATAATAATAATAATAATAATAATAATAATAATAATACAGTACCGTGAAACACAGTAATACTAAACAGCGTTGCGTGCACTCTCTTACTTCTTATGTATGTATTCGTCTCATTCGTCGTCCATCACATGGTTCGTTTCCACCAACACGACTGGCCAAACACATGCCTGTTAGGCGCAAGGAAATAATCTGCGAACATCCAGATTTTCCAATGCCTATCGCTAAGCCTCAAGCTTTCGAGACAAATTCAGGCGAAAATATCGAAGTACTAAGAGGAAGCAACACATTGTCGCAATAAGAAACGCTCGGGATTTTTGTTTTGTCACGATGACATGCATGCTAAGTAAGAAGTTGCTTTTTTTTTAGAGCCTCAAGGGTGCTTTTATTCTGTTCCGGAGGAAAGTTAGACATGTTTGTGCTCGGTATGTTTATAAAATAGCTGCTTTTTGTTGGGCTTAAAAGAAACTCGTTCTTGCTTTCTTACGTGAATTGCAGCGCACACACAAACACACACAAAAACATCCCTAATGTGGGTTTGCAGACGTGCATTTCGCAAAACTTCGTAATATTTTGCGTCGTAAAGCAGCCTGATACCGGATTGCATGTGAAGGCCCTGGTATGTCAGAGCAACGTCGAGTACTCCCATATATCGCCCCGACATACCGGGGCCTTCACATAATTTCGCGGCAAATTACTGTGCAGGATTACAGCATCATATTCTGTTGAGAAAGTTGAATTGCTAGGAAACATCAAATATATATCCATAACGTCATATATAATGTGAGCGCCCTCTATTTCCTGATTAACGCTTAGCGCACAAACATGTCCCACTGCACGGAAGGGGAGGAAGATGGTGCTAGCTGCGGGTGCATCTATAGCCTTGCATCGAATTTATTTTATAATGTAGCGTATCAGTATTGAACTGCCGGTATTCTTATGCTACATAAGCAATTATATGCAGCGACAATGTAAGGGATGGGACACAGGAACATTTAAATGACAAGAATTCGAGGGGAGTGTGCTTCGACAACTTTTCTCCTGTCGACACTACACTTGTTGTCGAAAGCATGCCATAGCTCTCTCGGGGATTTAGTGGTGCTCGGTGTCACGCTCGTTTACCTGCTCTAACAGCAAGCGCTTGCGTTTCACAAGTGCCTGAACAAACAAGAGTCCCCGACACAGAGCGTTGGCCATTCTTACATGTGCTCTGGAGCCACAACAGTGTTTATTTACTTGCTATCTTTTGCAACCTGTGGTTTACGTTCTGAAAGGCATTTGTAGGTACCGAAAGGAATAACCTTCGATTACTTTACCAGAGTATATTGTTGCCCATTGTTGGAGAAAAATTCAGGTTCGCCGTTAAGACTGCCACAACCTGAGGCTTTTTTTAACTGAGTGACGTAAGATAAAAGGCACTAACTGTGATTGATGGTCATGGCTGTGGTGCTACTGATAACGCCTTGATTTACGCAGAGATCACCTGGAGGTCTATGAAGAGATGTGGGAAAGAATCTCATTGATTGTTACTTCACGTGGTTAACGTATTTGGCAACCTAGTTGGCAACGAGCCCTAAACCTCCAGCTCACGAAATGAGCCATGCTGCTTGTGCAAGAAAACATGCGCGCCTTAGTTCAGCTATCGAAAAGCCGCGACCATTCGATTGCAGCGCACGTCACCATCCAGTTCCCAATATTTTGCTAGGGAGGCTTATATTTAATGTGAAGCGACGTGCTTCTGTACAAATATATGCGAATGAGTCTCCACCACACAAACCGCATCTGATCAAAGAACTATAAATACAAGAACACCAATTGAACAGAAAAGTTTCTTGAACTGTCAAGCGGCTAACCGTATGTTTATTCCTTCTCTCAAATCTGCCATGTGCAGTGTTTCTTATGAGAATTGTACTCGTATGCCGAACAAACAGGTAAATAGACAGTTTTAGCAGAGCGTTTGCTTGCGCTCCGCTCCGCACACGTTTCACGCGCACCGGTGGCTGCACCGAATGCATTGATTTCGCTTATCTAACAAGAGCGCCTTCCAGAGATGCCACTGACGTGCTCTCAGCTTGGCGGTAAAACGATTACGAAAGCAACTACACGCTCCCTGACGCACCGCTAAATCAGGTTCCTAGCGGAACGTGGTCAGCGTCCCACGTTCCGCTGCCGCTATGTGTGCTGTGCGCACGCGCGTCAGTGTTCCCAGTAGCGTTTTGCTGAGCGGCGGCGTGCCAATTGTTGTGATAGGCCGGTCTGAGCGGAGCGGACCGTAAACGCTCTGCTAAAACTCTCTAATGTTTGTG
The DNA here is from genome assembly GCF_023375885.2 of Dermacentor andersoni. Classification (NCBI taxonomy): domain Eukaryota; kingdom Metazoa; phylum Arthropoda; class Arachnida; order Ixodida; family Ixodidae; genus Dermacentor; species Dermacentor andersoni. Next base: position 187,468,780 of record NC_092818.1, on the reverse strand, counting down.
TTGTTGCGGCTATGTCTACTTAGTAGGGGCAATAGCTTCATTGAGGCAAATTTTTAAAGGCCCTCGTTCACAGTTCAACAAAATGAAAGTAAGCCCAATATGCATTAAAATGTGCGAAGTAAATGGAGTGAACGAGTTCACATTGTTCACCACGCATGAGGCATGGTATGAAACATGCCTTTGGTCTATGTTCCAACTTTGATCACCAAGGTACAGCGGTGGAAATAAAGGCTCCAAATTAGTCGATGGCAATACGACAAATAACAAATCGTGCGAAACCATCAAAATTTTCACCTATATGAAGATATGCTTTCAGGCGTACAATGTGTTTTCTTTTGCACTACCGCTTTCTAGCATAGTAAAAAATGTGAAACTGTGCAATAACCCCTTCTTAAGAACAGATTCGGGCTGTACGCTGTTGTATTGTGCGTTGGGCTCTCCGTTTCTAGGACAGAAGTTATTAGAGATTTCATTGCAATACTTTGTACGTAAACAAAAATTTTGGCAAGGGCAGAAAAAGCTCCTCTGAATATTTTTCATCGAGCACATTTGAAGTGATTGCAAGCATGATAAGCAAAAACAGTTAATTTATGCTGTATTTATAAGTGTACATGCATGTTCATAGCAAGTTCACGAGCATTTGCTAAAAATGAATTTGGTGCTTAAGTTCTATGCCTAAATAGTCACTCATTTTCCCATGAAATCAACATATTCCGCGACTTTTCAAGGCGAGCATGCAACTTTACTGCTCTCAGTGCAAAAGCACTCGGCCAGAAAAAAAGGTTAGTTCCTCTCACGTTTGCTGTGCAGTCCAACTATAGATGAAGTGTGTGGTGGTGGTCCAGTACCATGCCTGTACATTGAAACATACCTTATTCGATTCACTCAAAAGTGACCTGACGACGTAGTGGCATGAAGCGACACTATACTGCATGCAGGTCATCCTAGAACATTATGGCATCTTCGATTGGTTGCTGTGACCTTCCGAATCTGAGCGGACCGATCTTGGAGCAACTGTGCATCTAAATAGGATATACGAGGGCGAATGATAAAGTCATTGCCCCAGTTTATTTTCAGCCAAATTACGGATGTAACTGCGAAGCCAACATATCCATTCCCAGCGGCGGACCTTTCTTGGACCAGCCCGGCTTTATCTGCCGGCTTAGCTCCGGTACAACGCTGCTGTCAGTTGTTGGACAAAGTGGTTGTGCTTCACGCGTCCGCGGCGTACGAGCAATGAAGTGCGATTTGTTTGCTGGGAAGCAGGGGAATGAACACTCATAGAAATCCACAGGAAAATGCAGCTCACGTATGGGGAAAGCTGTCTCGCTTCGAGAAGTGGGAGGTGGTGGTGTTGGGAGTTCTCAAGAGGCCGTGAAGAGTTGCATGACGATGAGCGTTCAGGGAGACCACGTGCATCGGTGACTGACGGCATTTCCCGCGTGGAACGCTCCTGCTGGATTTCATGCCACAAGATGTAATCATTAATGCCGACAGTTATTCTTCCACACTGTCATGTCTGCTGGTCACAATCAGACGAAAACGGCGAAACTTTATCGTTGAGGATAACGCACTTATCCTCCACGACAATGGGAGGCCACATGCGGCAATCAGAATCGCCGACAAGCTCCGATCGTTTCAGTGGAAGAGTCTGGACCACCCACCATACAATTCGGACGTCGCTCCTAGTGATTTCCACGTTTTCGGTCCGCCGAAGAAGTTCCTGGCACGCCAGCGATTCAGGTGCAACGATGAAGCCAAGACAACAGTCCGACGCTGGTTCCATAGTCAGCCGCACAAATTCTGCCACAGGAGCATCTCAAACTTAGTGCTGTGATAAGACAAATGTCTGAACCCGTCTGGGGACTATGTGCAAAAATAGTGTAAAATACGTAGAATAGGTATTTGTATTTTACTGTATATACTGACACTGTCAGGATTGGGGGCTCAATCCCATCGCTCGTGATCCGTTGTCAAGATTGGAGTCGGGCATGAATTAGAAGGTAGCTGGCCCATGCCGTCGTCCAACTTATCCACGCTGAGGACGTTGATGAAGGGAAGGACTGCTTCTCATCGAGAACGAGGAATATGGGTTTATTTACAGTATTTATATCAGTCTAACATGACTGTTTGAGAAAGAACATCAGTCTAACACGACTGCTTGAGAGAGAGTGTCCTGATCAGCCGCACAACAGCGGTTTTTAAACACTCGGTCTTCTCCCGATACAAGGTGATGCGAACGTTCGTTTCGTCATCGCAAACTAGCCGCCTCCCCGCAGGGCGGTCTACACACACAAATACGCACACGTTCGAATGTCCGTAGCCGACGTCAGAGGGGCTCCGTAGAACTCGGAGCCGTTCCGGGTAGCGCGTTGGGGAGTTTGGGAACAATAGTTGGCCCGCCGAACTCATCCTAGCTGAAGCGACGGAGAGTGGGGGATGCCCATATTGTTCCCCGACACAAAGTCGATTTAGTCACGCTGTGGCTAGAAGTTGGCGGCGACGCTCCCGGAATGTTGCCGCCATAGTTTTAACTGCGTGGAAAACTTGCACTGCAGCTGGCCGTTCTTAACAACACGTGACACGTTATTCTGGCTAATAAAATAGTAGGGGCAAATACTTTCTGATTCGCCCTCTTATCTTGCTTGCGGAGCGAGAGAGTAGGAGATATAGCTGTCTGGAGCAGTGCCACCACCGGCTGCGTCTAAACGTGAGACGCCGTGGCTATGACGGCGAACAGGCGCAGTGAGAGCCCACCTTCGCCAGTGCAACAGGAACCGGAAGGGGGGGGGGGGGTGTTCACGTGACCAGAAACCGACCAAATTTCTTGGCTACTTCGATATGTATACAGGGAGATCCTCTCGGCGCTCTGATTTGAAGCCGGACGATCGGAAAGGGCCATCCGCATGTAGCCGAAGCATCATTTAGGAGCGCTTTCGAAGAACGTCTATTCGAAGATGCCATGGAAAAGCTTATCAGATATAACAGTTTTGCATAGACGCCTACACGCGCATGACATATGTGTTTTCAACTGTAGACAGAGTTTCCTACAAAAATTACTACATACGACTTTGGCTTTGTGATCGTTCCGCCAACGTGGAAACTTTGGGCACTGCATCTATTTGTCGAATCTGTCAAATAGGACAACGTTACAGCTTTCCCGCCCCTCGTGGACAAAGCAATCAAAAATTCTCCAGAGCGTCATCGGTAACGACGACAAAACCAGCAACGGAACGTAACAATGTAGTGCTTTTAATGCGCAAAGCGATTAAACAAAACCCCCGAGAATGGCTAGTCACAGCAGGAAGGTACTCCTGCATGGTCGTGACACCATTGAGACAGATACCCATGGGGTCTGCGAGGTCGTTACCTCGTGTTCGGCTATCTTAAGAATTGCTGCTCCCTTTGGGTACAATTCCACGGGGTGGCAGGCATGCCATCTGTGAAGCTTCGCGGAAAGCACGCACTGCACATAAATAGAGGAATTCTCAGCGGGTTCAATGGTGGACGGTACGAGCTTCCTGTGGCGTAGATTGCCATAGATGGCAATATACGAAACACACGATAGTAAAATTTGGGAACCTATGCACAACTTCAAGCAACCATATATTATAGAAAGCGAACAGATGCAAGTGTCGCTTAATATGTCTGACAAATGACCATAGCTTGTTAAAATATTATGGTGAAAATGCAAAGAGAGCGTACATATTAGTGAATTATCGCGTTGCTTCTATGATTTTTTCTTTGGCCGTCTAAACAGTACTTATAGTGGCTTATTCCCGCCACCATAAAGCCTGTGCAACTTGCCAAGGTTGCCAGCTTAAGTTTTTTTTTGTTGGTGTTAATAAACTTCATATACTCTTTTAATATAAATGTGCCCTAATGTATCATTTTTATCTTAGGTCACGGCGAGATGATGTGTGAGGAACCCGCTTCTCTATTATTCTTTTTCAAGCAACACGCAACACCTTACTCCTTCAATTAAATGCTTGGATTGTCCCCTTGTTTGTTATTTCATCATCTATCGCAACGCATTGCTCATAGAAAGCCACTGCAGCTGGCTCAGAGCAGCCTCAGTGGAGATTGACAGGCACGTCTTACATAAGCGGCATTACATTCTCGATTATGCACTTCCGCTCATCCCCATGCGCGCTAATAATAGGTCATCGAGCTACCTTGCGCTACCTTGCTATCTTGAGCTACCACTCAAGAATAAACCAACCACGGCTTTATATATGTGAGATGATAAATTGTGGACCAATGCAGAGGGTTCATTTATGGCTGAAGCGAGAGAGAGAGAGAGAGAGAGAGAGAGAGAGAGACAACTTCATGTAGTCGCCTGCAGAACGACACCATGACTAAATGGCGCCGTGACGCGGGCCCTGACGTCTTCTCAGCGGGTGGTCTCTACTCAACTCCAGCGCGTGTTACTCCCGCGGTCGGTCGTCCTGAGGGGCAACGTTCCGTCGGTTTCGCTCGGCCTTTGTCTTTCAAGAGCCGCCGAGACCTGCTGGACGGCCCAGGTTTGGCTTTCGTGGTCGTAGGATTCCTCCGCACTCGCGAGTCGCGGCGGAATCGCGAGAAGAATATTCAGATCAACGTTAGATAGAATAGCATCCCGAGACGAACAGGTTCATAAATGAGTTAGAATGACGTGTGCAGAACAGATTTTATCAGCTGTGTTATCAACGTGCATTGTGCGTCTGCGTATTGTCACGTGATAGTGACGGTGAGAAAAGCAGCAAAACTGCGAATGGCGAAACTAGTGTTTTATTCGGCGAACCACTAAAGCACAACGATGCTGGCGAACACAGTCGGCGATTGTCGAAAATCTCATCAGCGGGTCAAGCGCGTCGGCTTTTATTCATCAATCATCGAAAGTTCCAGAGAAATCGCTGGTGCCCACGTGTCTTGCAGAAAGATATATACCATTCGCGTCGCGTATACATGAAATCAGATGGCGCAAGGTTCGGTGACAACAGAAAGCATATACAACCATCGATTCCTCTCGAGAAATTTCTGATACATTCAGCCGCGTCCTGCGCTGTGCGATAACATTTGTTAGGCAGTGAAACGTGGTCAGTCTATAAAGACAAGTGCACGTGCCAATATGAAATGTCTAATTCCCGACTCTCGACTGGGCAACGAACAAGGATTGCAGTGATTCACTAGGCGTGTCGCTTGTGCAGCGTTTGTTACGCTTTCAGTTAATGAAGGATATTAAAGAAAGTAGTCTTTTTTAACTATATTAATATTCTAAAGTTCAAGCCTGATTTTTTTTTAAATTTTGGTCTGCTTTGAAAAATGACAACTCGCCTTTGGCAGCTATGGCGTTCGTGGAATGGTCGGATTTCAGCAAGTCTTAAGTGAAAATGTACTCCGTCATGATAATTCTTTACCAAATGTCAGAATTGGCAAAACTAGCTGAATGAAGCTCTTCGTGCTGTGTAAATCTCAACTCAGGGCAACAACTTTTTGGTCCCTGTGGCGGCTAACGTGGCGTTCAGGGCATGGAATACACGAAGCCACTGACTACTACGTCAGGCGGGTAGAAAACTAAAGAAAACGGGTTTATTTAGCTTAGTTACATGGCGCCAGTACCTAAGCCCACTACATGCAGGAGCAAGTTAAAAGTCTCAATTTACATCAGGACCTTCTGTCCTCACTCTCGAAAAGTCTATGCTTTTAAAACCGTCGTCTTCCCTAGGCGAGTCGACTAGGGAATCTGAAGACTCTCCAGCAGCAAATCACCATCGTCGATGCCGGGGTGATACCACGCCCATGCCCGCCATAACCCGAAGTAACTCCACCTCCGAAGAAACTGGTTTGGGATCTGTGGAAAGAAATCAGCCGGCAACACCTAGTTCGTTCGCCGTTGCCTCCCCCCTCCCTCCCCCCCCCATTTCTTCTTCACTCCGGCTGCCAGGTGAAGGGCGGGCTGAAGGCCTTTCGTGGAACCCTGCAACAGCCGGTTTACGCGCTGTCTTGACGGCTGAATAAGTGCCGAGGGATGGGTGGTGATTTGACTCGTCTAACTGCGCCTATCAATTCGTTGTCGTGGTTCCCTCCCTTTCATCTTTTTCTCCGGTTTCCAGATAATTGTTGGCTGAGCACCCGTCAACCATCAGTGTCCATGCTGCGTTGCCATCTGGATAGGAGGTACGGTGGTTTGACACGTGGCAAACGTTTAATCAACTGCGCTTCTCAATACTTTGTCGGGGTTCCCACCCTTTCATTATTTGCTCAGGTTTTCAGGTAATAGTGGGGTGGGCGCTTTTAGTCGTCGGCCACGCCCCGTTGTCGTCTGGATAGGAGGTGCGGCGGTTTGACACGTGGCAAACGTTCAATTAACACCCTTTGTGGTGTTTAGACTTAAGAAACACCTCCGCCGCCAAGGGATTCGACCTGAGGGTGACCAGATGTCAGGTTTCCCGAAGCGTTGATGTTCGGTCGCGGCCTCGGAGATCGTTCCAGTTGTGATGGCTGATGTCGCCCGGCAGCAGGAGAGCCCAGCCCTCGCTTGGGTGTGCCCACCTCTCTGGGAATGCACAGGCACACGCAGACACACGCTCGTTGAGGTGCCCGAGCTACATGCCTACCGGACGATATGATACCCATATTGCTTGACAATGTTTTACCTCTCTCTCAGTCTTCCTCCTTTCTATTCGGGGTCAGCTCTCGACAAGACAGAAATAGGCGGTTAATTTATTAATATCATTAGCGATACGTACAAAACATATTTCTAAAAAACAAAAAACTCTGAGCTTGCGCCCCGGCTCAACTGCCTTCTGCCCAGCTGCCCGGCTCAACTGTCTGCCGTCTGATCCCTGTCAAATGCGACCATCTCATTCGTCTCCCGTTTCTTTTCGACCTTTGCTTCAGCCATGCAAGAGCGGCATGGTCGATCTCGACCGAGAATTTAGCGCCTCGAATATCGTATCCTAGCTTCTGAATTTCCCATTCCATGTAAAAACATTCTTTCTCCGAGGTGCTAAACGCCTCTACTCGCGGTGTCAGTTTTCGACTGAGGTACCGCACAGGATGAGCTTCACCGCTTTCGTTAATTTGGGCAAGGACGACACCTTGACTACGGTTGCTGGCGTCACACCAGAGAATGCATTCTCTGCAGAAGTCTGGCGAGACAAGTACAGGTCTTGAAGACAAAGCTTCCTTCTCGAGCAATCCACGTTTTCCGAATAAGCTTCGCAAATCTTCAGCTTTCATGCGACTCACGCACTACCACTTTCTTTCTCGTGCAAAAGAACATGTGTGTGTGTGTGTGTGTGTGTGTGTGTGTGTGTGTGCGTGTGCGTGTGCGTGTGCGTGTGCGTGTGCGTGCGTTTTCATTGAAGCTTTGCCCGCTTTAGTGGTTTCTTTGTTAATTACCACCATACGTGAAAACGTTATGGAAAGAATAAACTAGCTATCAAACTGTAAGTTTCTCCAAGAGCTTTAATGCGCATCGGTTAACGATGAAAGAATAGATTACATAAAAACTTATTTTGCAATTAGTGGGGCTCCAAATACTTAGCCAGTGCTGCATTGAAGTCGCGACTAAAATAATTAGAAAGCCGAAGTATATTTTACGCAATATTTTGAAGCTCTTTTCTACATATTAAAACACAACAAAACAGTAGCCGTATCATATTAGGAGCAGCCTCTGTGAGGAAATCGCTTGCAAAGCTTTCATCACGCCTACCAACTGTGCTTTTGCTAAGCTTTCAGTTAGAAATATGTATGTTAGAACGTGCACTCATGTATATATGGTGAGGTCACAAAACACGGCGCGATGTCATTTTAAGAATGCTTGATGGAAAATGCGGCTTATTATATTGCTTGCAAACTTACAAAGACCCTTCAGAATTGCCTAGCTTTAAGCTCAGCTAAATCGGCACCTACAGGAATTTGTGTGCGCAATCTGGTTGGAAGCCAGGATCTTTCAGTTTTTTGCTTAACTTTCTTTTGTGCCCATGAATTCTTTCTATTTCACTTTGTCAAGAAGCTTGTCTGCAGACACAAAACGCTTCAGTCATTCACACAATTCGCCCAATGCTAAACTTAGCTTAATGCTAAAATTCGAAGAAGGGTCTGCGCATTCATCTCTCCCGAAAGCTTGATAAATTAATCGATAAATGTTGAACACATTACTTCATGTAAAATATTATCATACAAAAGGAAAACCTTTTACTTGCCCCATCCTTCTGCTATGACAGCAGAAGCATTACGGTGGTGTTACATAAAGTGCAACACTGCAATAGATAATCCGGGTCCACAGCATGTACCAAGCAGCTGAAACGGTGTCTCTCCGAGGCGACGTAATCAAGCTTCTGTTGTAGGTTATCTTTCATTTTTTTATTGCGCTAGATGTGCATCATTTGACGTGCACTCTCAGCTCGCCGCAGCTTTATCGAAGCATCCGGACTTATACGATGCTTTCGCATACAGTGCTGGCTACGATGTTGGCTTAATAATGAAGTCACACTGATGTGTCTGTTAGCGTTTGCTTGCATGCGTTGCTTCTAAATGCATGCGAGTATGCGGCACCTGGTATAACCATAGAACTACGCGGTTGTCTGTGAGCGTGTGTGAGTACGTGACGTTGTCATCTATAAGTTCAAGAGGATACCAGAAACCAGGAACGCAGTGCGACCATTTCCGCCGGACTAACCAAAGTAACGTATAGATTGTCAGATAACTACAACTACAACTTGCGATGATGGCCGATAAAAAAGGACGTAACGCAACGCGTGGCTGCAAAGTATGTTCGTGCACAACCCTCGTGTAGTACCGCCGTTTTCACAGTGTTTAGCGTATTCTGCACACGGGCTCTGTTACCGGTCTTGTCTGGTAGGTATTGGGTATAGAAAGAACTCAGAACGTACAGCAACACTGCTGTTACCATGGGACGAAGGACGATCAACCTTCTTTTCGTGTGGCTGATAATGCCCATCTCACGTAGGGGGATTACTGGTGGAAGCAGCGCGATTTGGTCTAGAAGAAAGTTACAAACACATTTTTATTAAAGTGAAAGCCTTATCGTTCAGTCGACCGTGAGCGAAAACCCATCGACGACACGAAAGGTGCGAAAAGGCTACGAACCGTCGATCGCTTGTGGGAGTCAAATCAAGACAATGAGTGTTAATTAAAGCGCTGTTAAATAAGATGGAATTAATGCAGTCGAACCCACGACCATAGGTGGGAGTCGAACCCAGGTCCCTTGGTGTTAATGAAGGCAAAATTAATTAAGCACCGTTAATTAATAAGTAGCTAATCGAGGCACTCGAACCCACGACCTTGCGTAGGCGTCGAACCCTCGACCTTTGGAATTAGGAGGGATGGCTAAGCGGTATACACAAAGCTAATTAAGGGGGATGATTAAACGAATTAAGGTAGGTCACTAATCGAATTAAGAGGGATTGAATTAAAGGCATGTGTCCATCCTTAACGAATCGCCATTTGGGCTTTCGCCTTCAAGTCGTCTTAGGGATAACATAAGACACCCTGTGAATTTTTATGCATAACCCGTCTCACATGTGCTGCCAATTTAATTATTGTTATTACTATTATTATTATTTCTGAATAATATATAACATAATAATACTTAACATAAAACTTAACACAACGTTAAAATTCTGGAAGCATATCCGCAAGCGTTTTAGTAAATATGGAGAGTGCGTTCGCCTGCTCGGCTCTACCGGAGTAGAAGTCCAAGCAGTCGCGGAATATCTTGCTGCCAATTTGTCATCCTTGTCAATCGCGTCGGCTAAACGTCGCGACGACTTCCAGGTGATAGCATGTCATATACGCCGAATGTGCACATAAGTTAGCATTCACTTACCGTAGAGGATATTTTGTCATGTCCAACGGATGACCAACGTCTGTCCCGTTTTCGCGGTGGCACAAGATGGCTGGCACACGATCTCCCTTGGATGGCCTTCGTTCCTGCTCGCTTTTATCCGGGGCTGTGCTCTTCCGCGACGTGCACGCGCGGGGTAGGGCGACTCAGAGTAGAAAACTAGAGCTCTGGATACGCCTCCCATTGCACTGTGACTGCCTGTTCTCTTACAAGCAAAACAGTGTGCTCTTTGCTCAGCGTGCGTAAGTGATATATCGCGATGTTCGGGCCAGCCTCCTACAGTTGAAGTTGGAGCTTACTGTACGTTTTGTCCTCTATTGCCGCAAGAGTTGAACGGGCGTTCTTCTCTCTCTCGGAAGGACAGAGTGACAAGAACACTTCACTCTCCTTGCTGACAGAGTGAACAATATATTTCATTTCACTCGAGATTTTGCGAGAGTAAAACAATGTTTTGAAGTGTAACTTCGCACCTTTAATCCTGCAATATCATCCCTACTTTTTAGAGGGCAGCGTTCCGCGAGTTGTACACAACAGTCTGTCTTCATGAAGTCTAATACGCCTTGGTCATCTGGAGTAGCATTTCTAGATCTAACATTGACCTATAGACAACAGTCCAGAAAAACATTTCCAAACATATGTCATCACCCCTTTGCTAACACGACACTGGACCTTGTTATAGCACTCTTGGATTATTGCCATTGCCATAACTTCACTCCCGACGCAATTGCGCTAACCTCCCGTTTCTTTCGAAACTCCTTCACAGTATGCTCACCTGCCCCGACCTCCTCAGGTGCATAGTGTTTTGTATTCCGCGCGAGATCATCAGCGAAAATAGACCTTTCCTTGGTTCTGCCTGTCGTCGCCAGCACTCAACCATCCACAGAATGCTGCGTCTTTATAACGCCTATTTCCATGATTTAGATATTTTTGATAGCTCGCTGCCATTCCTTTTTTCCGAACTTTTCGTTCTTGTGTCATAGTTTCACACATTGTGCAACTGCTATTCTTTTTCTTTGTATTCAGCATGCACCTTTTTGTATGTGCACTGTTCCTTTCAAGATTGTTCTGGTTATTGATTGTTTCTTTTTACCAGTGTTCCCTTGCAGCTTTCTTTCCTTTTTTTTCTTTTTTTCAGCGTTGCGTGCGCTGGCATTTAGACCTTATGGTTGTTCCTGTGTGCGGTAAATAAATGATTGATTGATTATTTGATTGAATATTATTATTTCGTTAAAGAACATATACACGGAAAGGCAGAAATAACGTTGTAAGAAATATAAATATCTGTGTAGAGCGACGAAGTACGGCAAGACAGACAAAAAAGCCAACGTTCTTAACCTCAAGATCAAGTGTATGTAGGTAATAGTTCAAGGGAGGTTAGAATAATACCAATTTGTGTGCGTTATAGCTTTCGCCATGAAATAGTTTCCTGGCAACGCCAGTTATGCATAAGGGGATCCGAGCTGTTCGGGCTTCAATATGGGTGGACCATGCGGCCTCGTCGACGAAGTTATTACCAGCGATGCCCTACATCTACAAGTGACATCAAAAGTTTCCGCCTCTGAGGCGACATTGTTGTTCCGCCTCTGGCTCGAGGTTGCATTAACAAGCACTTAATTATTGCACGTCGAAACTGGTGAGACGCCCATGTGTTACTCTTGCGGAGGAACAGAACAAAAGCTATTGAACACATTTTGGATTTGTCCCCGGTACTTCTCGTGCACTTCGCATGCACTTCCCCGTGAAGCATTAAACTGGCTATACACTAAACCGTTTTCGACACCGAAGATCCTTGGGCCATGACTATACGCGTTGTTGGCGCAGAAGCAATGCGATCATTATTGCAATACGTCAAGTCGACAGGTACCTGCATCCATTTACAGACCTAACGCGCACCTTCAAGTTTAGTGTTTCTAAATCAAGCTAATGCTTCGAAGTCAAGCTGGTGCTTTTTTTTATTTTCCATTCTTCCTGCTTTCGTTCCTATACCCCTTCCCCCAGTGCACGGCAGCAAACAGGAGGAGCGTTCGTTTAACTTCCCCGCTTTTCCTCTCTTTTGTTTCCCTTTCTCTCTCTCTCTCTTCACCTCTAAACTAAAGGCAGCTGTAATAATCAGTGAAGCGCCCATCTTGTGTCTAGAATTACTTCGTGAAATAATGTTTTGTTTGTCATCGTAAAGAAACTCTCCTTCAGCCAACGTAGTCACTGGATCGTAGGGTGCTTGAACACGATCTCCTCCTTCATGAAGATCGAAATATATAGGGGCAAAAGAAAAGCAACGTGAGCAGAGCTTACAGAAAAAATGCCTCTTTCCAACAGCAACAGAAGAAAATAGTACTTCGCTGTGTCCCCCCCTTCGCACAATGTATGCGATACGTCTGCCCAATTTCTGCCAGGGCGCAACACTTATGACGACATGACCCCTTTTACTCCAACGTGCAGATATTACTGTTCTCCTTAAAATAGCCTCCATGCTGTTGTTTATTGCTTCCTAGCGTCTTTATTGTATTTTTTAGCATACTTTTCGTGATAGGCAATTGATCAGGTTCCCGTGTGTCACAGAACTGAACAGGTGCTCGCGTGTGCACGTGCTGTGTGTTTGAGGGGGAGGGGGGGGTTTCTTTAGTTCTCGATACACATTTTCATCTGTAGGCAGATTAGTAATATGTTAGCACCTTTTCTTTAAGTCTTATCATGGCGTCTAAATCACCTGGATAACGTTTAATGCTAGATAAATATATTAGGAGAGAGGTCGAGCAGTGTGCAGAATACATATACCAGCATTTCTTGTTTTATTTATTGACAATACCTGTAGCTCTTAAGGGACCTTAGAAGGTGGGAACCATACAAACAAGACGTAGATAACTCACGCATATTACAACTCAAGATTCTGCTGGAGTACCCTGACGGAGGGTGTCGAGGAGTTACATTGCTAGATGATAAGCAGTTTAGGCAAGTTACAGAGTGAAATAAATAGGGCCATAATAGACATGATGAAAGAACAACAGAAGGAAGCGTATAGTGCTGATCTTGTATCACTATGTGGTGTTCAACAACATCCCTACACGCGTATCACTAACCACTGCCGCAGCTGAATACCGCACGGCAGAAGCTTGGGCAGTGAACTGAGCTCGTCCTGAATATCATCATCATCATTATCATAATGAGCCTATTTTTATGACCACTGTGGGATGAAGGCATTTCCCTGAGATCTTCGATTACTTCTGTCTTGCGCTAGCTGATTCCAACTTGCGCCTGCAAGTTTCGTAATTTCATTACCCCACCTAGTTTTCTGCCGTCCTCGACTGCGCTTCTATTCCTTCAGCACCTATTCTATAACTATAATAGTCCGCCGGCCAATGGTCCATCTGCCCTATACATTACATGGCCTGCCTAACCCCAGTTTTTCTGTCTTTATGTCAACTACGATATCGGCTATCCCCGCTTGTTCTCTGATCCTCACCTCTCTGTTGCTGTCCTTTAACGTTATGCCTAACAATTTTCGTTGCATTGGTATTTCCACGGTCCTTAACATGTTCTCGAGCTTCTTTGTTAACCTCCACGTTTTTGCCGCATACGTTATGCAAGGAGTGTAGACTTATTTTCAACGTCAGTGGTAAGCTCTCAGTCACAATTTCGTAATGCCTGCCGTATGCATTCGAACCTTGACTGGCAATCCTAAATTCTTGTTCCTTTTCCAGTTTTTATTTTGTGCATATTAATGTTGAACTCCACTCTTGCACAGTTAGGATTCTGAATCATTTATTGTAATTCGTCCTCAGTGCTGCTGCACCGGACAATGTCGTCTGCAAACCGAAGGTTGTTGGAATATTCGCCGTTGATTCTCACTTCTAAGCCTTTCCACTCTAATAGCTTGAGTACATCTTGTAAACATCGAGTCAATAACCTCGGAAAGATTGTACCTCCTTGCCTTGCCGCTTTCATGATATGTAATTTTCTACTTCCCTTGTGGAAAAGCAAGATGGTTGTAGAATCATTGCACATATTTTCGAGGATGATCACCTATGCCTCCTGTACTCCTTGATTATCGAATGCTTCCATGACTGCTGGTATATCTGCTGAATGAAGTGCCTTTTCATAAACTATGAGAGCCATATAGAGAGGTTGATTGTGCTCCGAAGATTTCTTAATTACCTGGTTGATGACAACGACCTAATCCATGGTAAAATATTCCTTCCTGAAGCCAGCCTGTTCTCTTGGTTGATTGAAGGGAGGTGTTGCCCTGATTCTATTGGAAATTAGCTTGGTGAATATTTTATACAATATTGAAAGCAAGCTAATGGGCTTATAATTCTTCAATTCTTTACCATCTCCCTTCTTTTGGATTAGTATAATTTTGGCACTTTTCAAGCTCTCTGCTACACTTGAAGTCGTGAGGCATTGAGTAAAAAGGGCCGCAAACTTTTCAAGCATGATATCTCCTCCATATTTGATTGCATAGACTGTTATTCCATCTTCTCCTGCCAGTTTTCCCCGGGTCATTTCTTGAAAGGCCCTTCTAACTTCATCGCTAGTTATAGAAGGAGCTTCTGTATCCTGTACATCACTACTTCGAATGAAGGTAGGGCGGCTGCTCTGGGTATTGCATGTACTGATCAGTGTAGAATTCTTCTGGTGCTTTTACTATATCATAAAAATTGCTGGTGGCACTATCCAGCTTAATCTTCAGTGCATAGATTTTGTTTGTCCTATGCTAAGTTTTCTTCTCCGTGATCTCATGCTGCGGCCATGTTTTACTGCTTCCTCAACCTTTCCCACGTCATAATTTTGAATATTCCTTCTTTCTACTTGATTGGTTTTGACAGTTCAGCGAATTCTGTCTGCATTTATCCGGCGCTTTACTATGCTCAAACAAGAAAAAAAGATATACCATGATAATCAACATCATAAATAAGTGACGCGAACTACTTTCGGAGTCTGCGTCCGCCGTCCGCAAATAGACAGACGTACGCATAACGCCTGCCTAGAGGGAAAATCGAATACAACTTATACACGACAAAAAGGAGTGCCGAGGGCGCAGCTGGGCATAGCGTTGCTCGATGAGGTCCCAGCTCCGTTCGGCCATGTGCTTGTTTGCCTCGGTTCTGCCTTCAGAGGCGCAGTGGAGCAAGTGCTGTATTATTCCCAGAAGTGGTATGAACAGCATCGGCGTAGCGCATCTTGTGCTTGTACGCAGCCGCCGCCCACCTCGAGGCAAAAAGGGTGGCATCTGAGTTTGGCACTCGCGTCAGCAGTCGCACTTTGCTTCGGCTGAATTGCGGTAAAGCAGGCAGAAGGAAAGGAGCAGTCTGCAATTAGAGTGCATCGAGCAGACATGTTCGCTCTCATATTCCGTGTAAGGCTCCCCGATCGTATGCATTCGTCTCTGTTATCTTCTTCTATTTTTCGTCCTTATTGGTGATTTCATTTTCTGCTCTATACCGAAGCGCACGACCTTTACGAAAATGGGCGTTGAATTTCCGTTGTGGTACCATTGTACTATTATTGATTCACGTCAGATTGCACGTAATTTGAACACTCATTGAACCAGCACAACGAGAGTTCAATCAAACTTTCGTTGTGCATCGCTCCATCATTTCTTCCGTTGACGACGTTATATTGATTTTTCGTTTAATTTTTTTACATTAACTGTGACATGGGATGAACTTAAGTTTACATGAATGACGTTACCCCCCCCCCTCGCTCCTCTGTCAGTATGAAGTTCACTGAGTTGTTGTGTGGTTCAGTTTATGTGAATGTTGCAAGGCACCGTAAGTTACCATAAAATTGGTCCCGTCGTATATGCTTCTCCTAAACATACGACGCGGCTGGTGGCGAGAAGAGGGAATGCGGGTGGGCATATCGACGTGGCGTTGTCACATGGAAAGGAGACTTTGCGCCAGTAGGTGCTGCGTGCCAGAGATAACACGTACTCAACACAGCAACATTCGTTACATTGACCTGGGCACCCCCCCCCCCCATCCATCCACTAACCGGGTTGACGTGGGAAGAAAGGAGTCTTGAATAGGGCTAGAGTCGCCGAAAACGCACCATCGCTCAGAACAAGGGCGTTCTTCTCAGAATGACAAGCCTGTCACAAGCGATGCCAACGCCTCACAGAAGTGTGTAAGGAGGAGAAAAGGTTGTGGTCAGCCAAGGTGCCAGCACACTGTCCTCTCTGCCGCTTCGGAGAAGTGAGAAAGGAGAGGACCATTCAGGCACCCTATCGGTTGCAGCTTGTTGCAGCTGTGCTCTGTCGCTCGCAATAACAAAAAAGAACGAAAAATAAGAAAGAGCAGCAGCGAGTTGTTTCTGTGTTTTTCTTATTTTCTGCTTTTTTATATATGGTAACAAGCAATATCAGCGATGTGAGCGTCGGCATGCTCGTCATTTACCATGGTTTAGTTGTGGCCTCCGAGATTAAAATGGCGCGCCTACAACATGTAACGATCTCCGAGGCCAAGCCTCTACATTACCCTCGATGCTAAAGCATTGTGTCAACGCATCAACAGTCGTTCGCGAAACAACGTATTTTAGTGTATCAGCCTTTGTTCAAAGCTTACAGCTTTAAAAAAGGTTACTGGATATCAATAAAAAAAAGTTATTTTTAAACGTGTTACATCGTACATTTCTAAAAAGGAAACTGGCAACATTGGTTTTTTTTTTCGGACGTTTTTTTTTTCGCCATTTTGCATAGTTTTGTAGTCTCCGTGTGCGCGTGGTCCGTGTGGTCTGCTATTAGCACGTGTGTGTTTGCTGTAGTACTATAATAGACGCATTTTTATGAAAAAGTTCCTCTATTCGCATGCTCGTCCGTATATCTGCCGCGGTAGCTTAATAGCTGTGGCGTTGCGCTGTCGAGCTCGAAGTCGCGGGTTCGACTGTCGCCGCCACAACCGCATTCAATGGGACAAAATGAAAAAAACGCTTGTGTACTCACATTTACGATCCCTTTAACCAACCCCAGGGTGTCAAAATGGTTCTGGGAGTCCGCCACTGCGGCATGCTTCAGAATCAGATTGTGATTGTGGCAAGTAATACTGCGAGATGTAATTTTTTCAATTTATTGATTTTTATGTGGTAAACTTGCAGTATGACTCATGCCACAGCCGTTTCTATTAACAGACTTTATATTATTCTGTCTTTTTGTTGTATGGTCATAAAGTTGTGATTAAGCAAGTGCCAGGAACGGTGACATGGCCACGTTTTATACGTGTGTCACACTGTGCAATTACGATCGGGATCGAATTTTTTGATCGCGATTCGCTTATTAGCGCAAGCCGTGGGAGAGAGCCAATATCAGTCGAGAAATTCGTTCGGGATCGAAAATGAATGACACTGGTATTGTAAGCGCAGATCACCGAAAAAAAAAAAAAACAGGTCGGCTCATCTGTCGCCAATAGAATGCAGCCATAATGTCTCCCCTCTTCTACAAGTGTAAAAAGTAAGTGCTCATAGCGAATGCGATCGACGCCACCAGTTTCTGACCTAGCACTGAGCATTTATCGCGCGCCAAAATATCTCGCCTTAATTATCGGTGTGCTTTTAATAATTTAAAGACCAAGGTGTTAATAAATGGTGTTGGAAAAAGAAGTGACAGAGTGGGACGGGTCATACGATCAGCTCTACACTAAATACAAAACTTCGCTAATTTAAGCGCTGTTAGCTGCATTTTTGCCAGTCATTTACCAAGTGTATTTACCAAGTGTACCAAGTGTATTCGCTTATCTTACACGATATATACCTGTTGATTGCAACGAACTGAAGTTGCGGGTAACGTACGTACGATCGTATATTATGTATTTGTGCTCACAGAAACGTGGTCTTAAAATATGTTGTCTGAAATGGCGAGAGGGAGGGGGGGGGGGGGGGTCTTCCAAATTGTTACCTAGTAGGTTATAATGCTCTGTGACAACTTTCAAAATTTTCTTGCCTGAGTTCATACGATGTCCATTTTATTTAGCATTCAGGTAGCATTGGCTTTCTCGTTCTACCAATATATTGTTTGTGGCGGAGCAAGCATTCCATCATATAAATGACAGAGCAGGTAAAGCAGTATTTGATCCCTGCCCGGCAGCGGTACACCCATGGTTATTACGTTACGTTGCTGAGCTCGACGTCGCAGTTTCGATTCTGGCCGCGGCGATCGCACTTTAATGTAGGGGGAATACAAAGACCCTCTGGTATTGTGCATTTTGGGTACACGTTAAAGAACCGCAGGCGGTCAAAATTATTTCGGAACCTCTAATTACTGCGCGACAATCAGCATACCATGGTCTTTGCATATAAAACCACGGAATGTATTTTTGTGCGCATAATATTTTTCAGTGCTCGTATATTTAATGTCATTTTGCAGGTGAATGTAATAAAATATATCCACCTTCATATCTGGTTCACAAGTTCAGTGCACTCCAATCAACAGCTATGAACAAACAAAGCATAGTTGTTCACTGTGATATTCTTTTAAGTCAGTGCCTGTCCTGGAAAATTTATTATTGAGAGAGTGCATATGCTTGACTAATCGTATGGTGTATTTCTTTCCAGAGCACACGTGCACCAAGTTCCCATCGTGCAGTGTATCCGCATAACAAATAACCTGGTTTCAATACTGGTCAACGAAATGAAGGAGAAATAAATTTATTAGGACCTTGATCAAAAATGTATTCATATGCTTTTTTCTTTCTTATCATAATGAATATTTATTTTCCATAGCAATACAAAGTAAATGGGTCATGGAATAAAAGACTACAAAAAAAGCTTTAAAGTGTCGAACCCACACCTGTGGCTCGATGGGACACATAAAATGTAATTGATTTAGCATTATAGTCTCCTTTAAAATTTATAATTCTTATGTTGCATTAGACTTTACATTTCAACAAAATACAATGTTTATTCCATGCCAATCCCATATCAAACCGATGCAATAATTGGTAAATGAAATTACAATGGCTCCACGTTGGCCACTTTTTAATTATCAATGAGCCTGCAACGATAGGTTCATGATATTTCAACTAAAGTTTTCTTGATTGAGCAACAAAACGTCAACGGAATTTTTACTAAAATCCAACAGCCATATTCGTAAGGAGATGCCGCGCAATCAACAGCGGTACGCGGGAAAAAGTCAGACAGCCGGCTAGAAAACATACGTAAACAACCCCAAATGAGTACAATGAAATGTGCACACTTGCACCTAAATAATCAAGAAAGCTCATTTTGGCATTCTATATAAAAAGCTTGGTCTGAGCACATTGTGTTAAATATTGATTTGAGCAGAATATAACTACTTGCCCCCACTTATGCCGTATACGTTTGATGGAACACGTCACCTTGTTCAAGGCACTGATGAAAATGCCAGAAAGTTGCGTCATTTTATGAGGAGCCCTTGCGCTTATTATTTGTTGTAAAAACAATTAGTAATGTTTTGTTTCTAATTTGTGCGCATAGTGTGTTTGCCATTACAGGCAACCTGGGAAATGTAGTGAGGAGGTATACAGTGAGGTAGCATAAGCAGTAATAGGTGGCAGTAAGAATCGAAACTCGGGAGAATTACAAATAAAGAAAGGAGGCTGCACGAAGAAACCAGAACGCATCCAGCAGGGCAGCTTGCTAAGCTTACAAGAGGAACGGCGAGCTCTGCCCAGGAAAATGTTATGCCCTGCGTTCACAGTCTTACGAGTGTTCATTGCGGCATTAGGACGATCAAGACGGACAAGTCTTCCGTCCAATAGTTTCTGACTTGGCAGCCACTTTTAACAAAAAAAGTTTTAAAAAATAGCATCGCCTATCTCAACTGCGCTCACCGAAAGTAAGCAAGAAAGCATTTACCTCTCATAGTGCGAACAGGCCACTTCTCAGTCCGCAGAGAAAAAAATGACTTGGCTTTCTCCCATTACTTTTATGGCACTCCTCCATCAAAAGGAAGCTTTCGCATTTGCCTCCCACGCCGCCATCTGCGTTGCGTGCTGAACATCGTTAGGAAAGCATCAGCAGAATGTGTGCCTGCGCCCATTATGCTCTAGCACGATTCCTTAAGAAATCGGATGCACAACAAACGCCATGGCACATTAGCGCTTATGTGGCATGCAGTTTTCGCACGGGTACTCTTTATGCAAGTAAAACAATAATAATAAATAAATAATATAATTCTTGCATATCTGGTAACGGTATTGTTATGGCACCGATGCTTCTCGGCTTACTGAAATGCATTGCCTTTTTTTGTGGGAGGAGGGTGGGGGGAGGGGGGGGTTCGGCCGTGTTGTTTTTGCCTTGATATCCCACAACGCGAGCCCACAGCGTCCCTCAGCTCAAACAACAGTGTACCCATCGGCGTTACCTGTAGTAACATGCCTGCTGTTCCAGCTTGTTCTTTCGGTGTAAGAGGGCTAGCAGGGGGTTAAATGCGGGGAAAAGAAAACAAGTTTGGTGTTTAGTTCAAGATCTTTCAACTTCTTTGTTTAATAGAATTTGATTGCGGAAGTTAAGCGGCATCAAATGTTCACTAATATGAAAAGTTCGGCGGAGTTTCGTAGCAGAAACATTTGTGATTCGGTTCGAGAAGCACTTACATTCATTGGCATGAAGAAACAGCGCTGACAGAGCCCACAAAAGTTTTGAAAGGTTGCTGCTGCCTCTTGAAGGGCGTTTCGGCATGCCATTAGAGCTCTGTCGTGGGCGCTCTCGCTCTTGTAATGTGTCTTCTGCGCATGCGCACGACGATACACTGGCACACAAATAGCCTGCGCTATTAGTTTGATAACGACAGTGATTAAACACTGCTGGTGTGCTAAAGACTGTAGGCCTTGAAAAACACTTCGGCACACCCCCGAAGTTTTACTTGAGATGCGAAACAAGGAGGCTGCCACCTATCCGTAAAACAGAAAAAAGAGAGAGAGATAAGGAAAGATAAAACATTTTCCGTTAATGTTGAGAAAATGTAATGATGAAGAAAGGTGCACTCTTAGTTTTCCTTCTCCCTCCAGGGAAAACTTTTGGTGGAACTCGGCAAGGCCTGCTTGTCCGCCAATAAATTATGTGGGTGGGCGAATGGTTGAAGACTAAGGGATGCATATTATAAGGCCATTTATTGTTATTGATGGGCTAGTCTTTGTGGAAACCATCACGAAGGATTATTGAAGTAATGGCATATTTTTTCTGGTACAAATTCCCGTTACAAAGACGTGAAAATACAGCGAGCTGGTTCTTTTAGTTGGTTCTTTTGTCACGTCATTGAGCTGGAAATCAGTGTTATGTCAAACCAACTAGCCTAACAGTACATTCTAGTCGTCCTAGTCTGTTTTAAAGCGGTTTTACGTTCCTCTGTAAGACAACTAAGTTGGCTAATATAATTGTGCTTTATCGTGGGCTATTAGGTTAAAGCCAAAGATCTGATTTTATAGATTTTCACCTACTCTACGGACGCTTTAATCAGTAATTAATTAGGCATACGTAATGTATCCCTAAACGATGCGCATTTCTTGGAGAAATAGTACGGGGTCATCTTAGCATTCCTGTCATTGTTATGCTCAAACTAATTTGTAGGGTCTGTGCCGATTAGATGAGAACAGTGTAATCACTTTAAACCAGGAACATATAATTATTCAGATAGACCTTCGTGAAGTCACCATGGTGCAATGCGAAAAAAAAATTAATAATGATCAGTATTTGCTTGAAAATAAAGCGAGGGGAAAGAGGGAGGAACACTTATTGGAAACTAAAACAATCCCACATTATTATGCCCCAGTAGCCTGATGATTGCTTTCTGTTTTTTCTCTGTTCACTGTTTGCTTCATTTAAACTAATAGGCTATCTGGTTTCCTTAATGAATTGGTCCTTTATCTCTGAATGTTTAATGTCATCGACAGGACATGCCTTACCTACGTGCAACTGCATTTATTTATTTATTTATTTATTTATTTATTTATTTATTTATTTAAAAGAACTTTACAGGCCCTATGGCAGGGCATAATGTAACGGGGGCATTTTAAAGAGTAAAGATAAAGAAAGCACAAACTTCCAACAGGAACAGTGCTATGTTTACAAGTAGAGCATTCCCGGGATGCCCTTCCATCGGTGTCCGAAGACAAGCTACCAGTGCAGAAAGATAACTAAATCGTTTAGGATTTATGTGGAAAACGTGAATTCCAGTCAATGTAAACTTCTGGTGCTCTTTCCCTGTGAGAGTTGTTGTTGTGGAAACGAGAAAGAAAGGAAATAAAGTCCTTATAAGCTTCTATTTTAACCCAGCTATCTCGCCGGAATGGTGTATCAGTAGATCGCAGTAATCAACAGTGGTATAGTGTAAATGGAATGTCGCACGAGCCACGTCTCGAAACAAGGACTTTAATTTGTCAGGGCAACGGCTATATTGTAAGATATCACACTGTGCTCCTTTATCTAGTTGAATTTCATTTTCTATCAACCCTTATCGGCCCTTATGAGCTTTATCACAAGTCCTCCGACCATTATAAGCCCAAATCGCTCTTTAGCACCTTATCCATACCCGTCGAACCGTTATAAACACTGATGAGGCCCATGTAACCCTCCATCATTCCTTGTAATTCTTATGAAGTCAATGACTTCGTGACGCGAAGCGCATCAACAATTATAGATCGGTGGCGTTTCGGTCGGCGAAGCAATGCCCCAACGGAAGGCGCCTCCCGCGACCACCAATACGCCTCGGGGATGTGGCATGTTTAGCAATAAATTTTGGCAATACTGAAATTTTCCTGAGATCTACGAGACCCGAAGTCCGCTCTACATGTGGTCCTAGAGATGGCATTATTCCACCATCACCAAATCTTCCAACAAAGCCTTCGCAGAAACTCTCCTCGTTTGACATTTGTTCTGTACCACCGCTGCAACACATTCATATGGTTCAGATACGTACACCTCCTGCAAGCGTGGACACTTAGCCCAGTGGGAAACACACTAGGTTCCTTGGGCGTGCGGTCGTAGGTCCGAAATTCACTACCGCCAACGTCTTACAGCGGAGCTCTTATTCGCGAGGTTCTGGCGATTTATGTGCGTAGGCAAAAAAGATGGCGCCCACCCCAGAGCTAAAAAAAGCTAAAGCATAAGGCAAAAGCGTATAACAGACTATGCCCCAGCTTCACTTGTTCGCGAGAAGTGTAGGAACGTATTGGGATAAAAAATATCGTAATAAAAAAGTAAAACAGGAATAGACACTGTTTAGCATGGATTGCGGTTTGACGCCACGGGCGATAGAAGCAAACCACGTAAAGTTATCTCAGTTCCCTTCCAGCCATACAATGGGTAGGCCACGTGCGGTGAGGGCTGCGGATTGGTGCCTACGAAGAATACTGTCGTGAAGAGAAGCGCGAACGTGCGCGCCGATGGTGGGTGGCACGTAATACGGACGAAGTTCGTGCCGCAAACGCCAAGCGTGTGCACCTTTGGTTGCATCACCCTTACCGACTCCATTCCCATCGCAATTGTGGGCGATTTCAACATAGACTTGTCTCGGCCAGACGGAAAGTGGTTCGTGGTGTTTATCTTGGAAAGTTTAGGCATTCAATGTTTCACAAACAGCAGTGTGTCCATGACGCGTCATCGGTCATGTATAGACCCCACATTGGCCAAGAACCTTTCCAGTGCCACCACAGAGCCACTGGCCGTATATCATAGCGATCATAAAGCGATAGTCATCTTGATGACCAAATAATAAATCCGAAAAAGCAAACAAAGGAAAGTTGAAAATAAAAAGAAAAGCATTGAGTATGCAGTTTATTAAAAGCACAACAAAAATTGTCACACATGAACTTCATTGTTGTGTGTTTCTTTTATTTTCAAAGATCATATTTATCATCATATATAAAGCTCCGCTGGTTATCCACCTTTCATTTTATATTTTCCTCTCAGAATTTTTTTTCTTTCAAATTTATTTACGTTTTCTTTACAGAGCGCATCGTGATAGGCGTTACTGACGGGCAGATAGACGGTCGCCGGATTTCCTGGATGAGTCGCCTAAGAATGCTTACGCAATTAAAAAGGGCGTCGCGCTGACATATGAATGCGAGTGGAAGATACTTGCACGCCCGACCTGGCCAATCACGTCAACCTGCCATTCTCAGGGACTATCATCATCATTGCTCGCCTGCACAATAAAACCGCGGCCGCGGCGGCTTCTTTTCCTCAGCAGCCTTCACACCTTGTTGCCAATATTAAATTGGTATGTAATAAATTCTCTTCTATCAATGCTTTTACCACTAAAACACCCATAGAACATTTAGATTTAAGAGGGAGCGTTAGCCGGGGCCGACTTCAATTCCTCTAATTCAAGACCATAAGAAACGTAGAGATGCGCTTATGAGAGAACCGCTGGCAGGACTTGAATTTTGTATGTTGCACTTGAAAAAGAAAGTAACTTCTGGTGGCTCTATGGAGCAGGATTTTGATTTTGGGCTTCCAGTCTTTTTTTATAAAAAGTAACGCAAATCGGCAAGCTAGACGCACACGCAAGAAAATAGAAGCACGAAGTTTCAAAATCCGTAACTCTGCGCCAGAAATATAGGCTGCACTTCTGAAAACTGCACCTTTTACATAATCTAAACAGGGAAAACTTTATAAATGATTCTACAGCGTATGTGGAATGGCTAGAATACTTACCAGTTTTTGCAAAAGTCCCGCTCGCAAATCAATGCTTCATTGCAGAGCTGTGTACAATAATTCAATTTCGTCCACTTTCAATGTCTTATTAGGGGGCAACATACAAAATCGCAATTTTGTATTGCTGAATTCAATTTATACATGTGATACTCGAGCATTTTTCAACCTTGCGATTTTAAAGCAACTTTAGAAAAAAACATTGGCAACCTAAATGCAAATCTGCGTCCTGAAATTATTAGGTTTAAAAACCTCAACAAGTACTCCGCAGAAATTGCCGAGAAAAAAATTAGGAGGAGCTAGAGCTTCCTCTTAAATCGTTATTGAAAAATAACATCACACTGAGATAATGCTAAAGAGCATGTTAGTACTACACTATAGGAGACCAGGGCACACAATAGATGGTCGGTGAAACACACACAGGCGATGTTACTAACATGAGTAAGTCAGCATGGTTATGCGCATATGCGCATTCATGTTGTAAAGGGTTTGTGCTTCTAGAATTATGTCTCTCGTGCGTGTTTTTGCGAAGACATCGAAGTATTCTTTTATATATTGTTGTAAAACAACGCATATTTGAAATGTACACTAATACCGCGTTAGCTTAGTCGTTCGTGAAGATGTATGTACGGACATGTGTATGCGCTCTTGGACAGCCTCTGTCGCGCAATTCTTCTTCGTTTCCTCTGTGACGAGGAGACTCTGCTGCAATTTCCTACAATAAAGCATTGTATCATTGTATAGCACAGCACAGTTTTACTGCACTGTATGACTGCAGAAACCATGCACTGATTTAATTTAGATAATTAAAAACACAGCATCACGCGAACCAATTAATTCAGTTGTCTTTTCCAGAGGCATAGACAGGGGCTGAAGTACAAACGCAATCATAAATTGAAGGAATGAAACCGTAAAATTTAAATACGCATAATGCTAAGGACAGTTCTGGAAACAGAAGGAAATCAAGGTCTCTACCAAAATCAATAGGACATTTTACTACTAGCAACCACCTCAGTGTTTTCCGCTTTTGACCTGAGAATCTGTAGCCGAGAAGGTAATGCATTGGCACGCTGAAAGTGAGTAGAGCTTGGCTGCCCGAAAACTTTCTCAGCTCTCTAATAAAAAAATATCGACTGGAAAGTAAGAAAAGAGGAGAACGCTAACAAAGTAACGACAAAAAAGCGTGTTGCTAGAAGGAATGCATAAAGACGTAACTAGAAACTAGAAAGATGTAAGTAGAAAGCGCGAATCACCCGATATATGGGGCTATTAAAATTTTCATGTCATGCTTCCCAAGCAGCTAAAGCAATTACAGGAAGCCTCCCTTTTTCGCTCAAGAAGATAATGCGGCCGCGGTAGCTACGAATTATGCGTTGAAAGGCGCAGAAAGATGAGGGCGGGACTGACCTCCATTTGAACCGTGTATGCAGAAGCGGCTGAGGCAGTACGTAATTATAACAAAGGAAGGAGCGTCGGTGATACAATGACGCCGGTTGCTGGGGGTACAGTGCGGTATCGCATCAGCGGCATCCTTTTTGCCTGCCTGCTAAAATGTGGTCGATTTTCTTTTTTTTCGCGGGAAGATGTGCTGACACGAGCGTCAACGAAGGAGCAGAAGATAAAATGAAGCGCGGTCCGCTGCTGGATCGCCATCTAACAAGGTGACCGCTCCTCGCGCGCGATGCTTCTATCGTCTTCTTCCATGATTTCTACGAAATTTTATTAAATGTCACAAAGGGATACCGGTGAAAGAAAAAAAAAACTTTGTCGAGGATCGCTTTCATAAACTTTGTGTGCTTTGACAAACTTTCAGAAACTTTGAGCTTTGTGCCTTTGTATTCCTCTTTTGAGAGTCGACGCATCGGAAAAACTTTCCGAATTAACATTAGCTCAACGGAATTCATCCGAATTCACAAGTACACGCCTTCATACCCTGGATCCTAATCTACAGCTCCGTATTTCGCCCGACCTTCCACGACGTAACTGCACCCTTCTAGTCCGTCTATGGAGTGGCATATACAAATGCGTACTCCTCTCTTATTAGAATGGCCAACAGCCCATTTTGTGACTTCTGTGGGTGCAACGAAACAACTGTACACCTTCTTTGTGAGTGCCCTCGTTTCAACCCGCAAAGTGCAGCCCTCTCAGCCACCCTAGAGCAACCAACGGAAAACAACATTATTGGAAATTGGCCTACGCGAACACAGCGCGATCCGCTATGAAGACGCTGCTGCGTTACTTGAAAAACACGGGACTTTGTAACAAAAATGACTGCACACTGTGTGACGTAGTATTGGACGGTGACACTGCGTAAAACTAGGAGCGCCTTCGCAGACTGCGTCACAGTGCCTACAGAAACAGTTCTGTGTCGTATGTGTGTGTGTTTGTGCGTGTGTATGATTTTTTAAAACATTTTCTCTGTCTCACCTATCGCATCCCTTTGCCGCTCACCCTGTACAGGGTAGCCAACCGGAGATAATCTCTGGTTAACCTCCCTATCTTTCCTTTGCCTTTCTGTCCCTCTTGTATTCTGCAATGCTCAAAAATACGTCAATTCCGCTGAAATATGCCAGTAAATATTTATTTGGTTAATTGTATAGCGATGAGCATTCTTATGATACTTAACGCATTCTTGAGGTATTTATCTAATTCTTGATCTAACAGGTTTTTTTTCTTTCAGACTAACTTGGGCCATTGAATATGCTACACTGAATGTGTGTGGCTTTTCAGCGAACCTTTTCGACGCCGAGTTTTGTCACTGGGTACGCTACACTGGCTATGTGCTGCCCTTCAATGGACGTCATTGGCTAGGGTCACTGGATATGTGCCACTGGGTATGTTCCGCTCTTCAATGATTGAAAGCGCGAAAGAGAAGCTCAGGGGCAGTACCTGCCTCATACGTGACGCTGTTCTTAGGTGGCAGTGCGGTGTGCCGCTGAGTTGCTTAATGATATTTGCATTAACGCCGACAGTCATGCTCAGACAGTTTAATTCTATGTGATTCTATTGAAAAGAATGAGAAATTGACACTACGTCCCTTCTTTACGACGGTTAACACAAAACCTTCGCAAAATACGCTTTTGAGGCTCATGACACTAAGAAGATATGTTTGTTATTCTGCAGACCTAGGATATTCTTTCACTGAGCGAGGGACATAAATAAGAAGGAAGCAACGCACGCGCCACTTGACTTTTTTCTTAACCAAACTTCATAAAGTAAAACTCATTCGGGTATGGTTCTACGTCAGTCCTTGTTGCAGATTCCCTACAATGTTTTGTCTCATCGGCGAATACAGGATAAGGGTTCCAGGAAATGCTTGGGTGCCATAAATTATTGCCTCGCACCAGAAAGCTATTCCTTCCTTATTTTTTCTTCTGGCTTGCTCTTTTGTAAACAGCAACTATGATGGCTCACAGGGGAGCAATTGAGCACCTTCGCCCGCACTTTCTATAACCGAGCATGCAGGCTGTACTTCGCATTTATTTCGTGCTGAAGATTGTGGACTAAACAAAGGAAAAAATGAGCAAACGTGGAGCAAAGGCTGCAGGAGATATAAGTCATCTCGTGCTTCCCTACGCCCCCCTTTCTTCTCTTTAATTATTTGCTTTTCCGCCCGAATACTGGTGCAATATATGCGTCAAAGCTACCATATTACATCACCTTCTGATGGTCATGGTATCAATATTGCTGGCACTGGGTGCCCTATATATGTTTGAGTAGATTTCAGCCATACCCACGGATTAATTTCTTTTTTTCGCTATTGGGACTGAAGTAGCATATGTAGCTGTAGCGGCGCATATTTTCATTGGTAGTACTCGCGAACGCTTCTGTGGAGTACTATCTCATGAATTATATGCAATACGATCAACAACCAGTCGATATGCCTGAGAAGCTGAGCTACTTGGCGAGCTATGCTTTTTCTGTAGCCAAAACGTTTGTCCCATGGTTAAGCCCCGCCACAGAGAAGCGCTTCCTCTGGCATACGGGACTCCCTTGTCAAGATAAACAGTTAATTTTATTTGATTTGAACATTCTGTGAATTTTACTTACATCTAGTGTGTGCTTCCATGGCTACTGAGCAGTGTGACGATAATTACGTGCATATTAGTTTTGACATCGCGTATTCAGTATGAACTTCCATTACGGGACGCGTCTGCATATTAGACGCCTCTCTGATTCACTTTATCTTTGTTTTCTGTAAACTTACGTTTTCTTTTTTTTCTCGCTAAGCAGTACTTTTAAATTGCATGTGGTACGTGCATGCAAGTTATAATGGAAAATGGTAGCTTCAGTTTCTTCCCTATGTCTGGGTATATTATCTTATAACGGCTAATTTATCTGAAGTTAATAACCAACAACAAACAGCGAGCCATAGATCACACGGGTGTATTGTAGCCTTTGAATAAACTGAAGGACGCCATCAGTATTGCTTAGTATCGCTCAGTCTGCAAGGATACCAGACAAATTCTTGTGATCGTAAGCGTAGTTGTACGGATTAGACATGGTAAGGAATAAAATATCAGCCACCTTCCTGACAGAGGAAAAAAAAATGAAGGAAGACAGGCTACACTCAAAGCGCAGCGATAGCGGCGGACACAGTCGGCGATCGTCGAAATCTGATCTGCGGTTCAAGTGCGTCGGCTTTTACAGATGAGTCATTGAAAGTTCCAGAGTTCCAGAAAGTACCACAGAATTCGCGGCGCCCATACAATCGGTCTACAGAAGGTGCAGTGACAACAAACAACGGATGTGACCACCGATAACATTCGAGAAAATTCCGATACATTCAGGCTCGTCTTGCGCAGAGCGCTAATGTTTAACAACTGTTAGTCTGTGAAAAAGCGATCTCAGGAGAAAGATAAACAAGTACATGTGTCAATGTAATTGGTAATATGAGCTATGTTTTTTTAAAGCTCCCTATTGTGTTCATCTTATTGGCCTCGATAAATCAGGTGTCACCCTTGATGAGTGCGTAGCCAAATAAATAAATTGTGTTCTGTAGTGCAATTAATATACTTGCTGGATCATTATTTTCGTCTTATTGAAGATCACTAAATTCTAAATAAGGTTTGATCGAACCGAATGAAAAACGCTGGTAAATTTGTGAACGCTGTGAATCACTAACTTGAATCTGAACATTGAAACCACAGGTAACAAATAAATATCCCCCCTTGTCCGGTTTATTTCTAATACAAGCAATCTCTTTCGCGTTAGTGCAAGTCAACCTGCTGAAATCAGTTGGCATGAAGACTGCAGAGCTAAGGCTTAGGGCAGAAATGAAAGGAGCTTAAGACGCCAGTGGGCTTTCAACTAATAGGATCAGGCTACAGTACCCCGACACTTTTTTATCTTTTTTTTTCAGTCCGAGATCAGATATCGATCAAACGGCCCGTTCGCTGTGGGTTACTCTTCTGCATAAGGAATACTGTCAACGTGGCGGACACCGCATCTGGCTTTCCGGCTGGCATTTCGGCTCTCGAGGCGGAATTGCGTATGATCGGCCAAATCTCTTCTGACAGGCTAAGCGGCTGTCAGCTCACGTGAAAGCCAAACGCCATTTCCTGGCCATCGACCAATATAACGAATTGCGCCGAGGCAGAGACACGTGGGAGGGGAGCAGGCGATGTCGAAGGATGCCAGCCCGACGGCGTTGCTCGTCACCGCCGCGAGCACCTCCTCTTGTATCTTCCTGGCACCAGCTTTCCATTACATAAAGCTATTTCCTTTTTGCTTCTTTTTACCGTCAATGGTTTGTCTTGCTGTTTCCTTCTCCAATTGAGACCTGTCTCTTCGAGTGCGACGTGGATGCTCTGGCGAATGCTTCTCTGGTTCTCGTCCTCACTGACTTTAGGAGAGCGCGCTGCGATAAGGTGGTCTTCTGAACCGCTTCGTCAGATTTGGATTGAAGCTAGAGAGAAGGCGAATCAAAAGTTCACGCTTTATGGGCGAGCACCACGGCTCTTCAGAATATAGGAGTTGGAGGCGTCACTCTTGAGGACAGAGAGCGAGCAAGCTAGACAGAGAAATGAGATGGAAAATGCTGCGAGATTAACCATAAGTCGAGCTTCTGCTTTACTACCCTATACTAGGGGAAGAATTAGGTGAGAAAAGAGAGACGGGAAGTTTAGCGAAAAACGCAAACGTATAAAAAATATAAAAGCAATACAGAGGGGTTATGCAACGCCTGGGGGTAGTCTGTCAAATAGATCACTATAACTCAAGTGGGCGTGAGTTCGACGAAAACACTGGCTTGAAGAATGAAGCAAGACCACAAGCTTTCACGTGCGGTCGTTTTATAGGAAATCTTAAAACGTGCAATTGACTGGACATATTTACATTGTAAAGCATAATTATATATTGCTTAGGAGTAATCTATTAAACCGAGCTTGAGGTTCTGTAATGCCATGGTGTTACCTTCGGTACAGAATTTATGCTGTCCAAATCACGGTCTGAAAATGACATTTGGAAAATTTCAAGCTTGGAAGATAATTACCACCACCGTAATTATTTTCTAAAATGGGCTATTTCGAGCCTACGGGCAGTGCGTAAGTTCCAAAGTGCACAGCGTGGCTTTCACCGCAGCAGTCATTCTTTGTCGTCCTCCATGCTGCCCTCCTTGTCGTTGTGGCTGTCATTGCTACACTGCCGTTATTGTCATGCCTAACCTGCGCAATAAAGAGAGAGAGAGAAAGGCAAAGGAAAGACAGGGAGGTTAACCAGAGATGATCTCCGGTTGGCTACCCTGTACTGGGGGAGGGGAGAGGGGATGCAATAGGTGAGAAAGAAAGAAGGATAAAAAAAAGAGGAAAAAAAAAAAACCTAAGCACACACACGCACGTACACACGAACTATTTCTGTGGGCACTGTCACGCAACCCGCAAAGGCATTCCTAGTCTTACGCAGTGTCACCGTACAGTCCTGCGCCACACAGTGTACTGTCACAATTTGTCAGAAAGTCCCGTGTCTTTCAAGTATCGCAGCAGCGCCTTCATAGCGGATCGCGCTGATGTTCGCGTAGGCCAGGTTCCAAGGATCTTGCTTTCTGTCATTGGGCGCTTGTCCAGTTTGTCTAAGGTGGCTGAGAGGACAGTTCTTTGTGGGTTAAAACGAGAGCACTGACAAAGAAGATGCTCGATCGTTTCGTTGCACCCGCAGAAGTCACACAGTGGGCTGTTGGCCATTCCGATAAGGAAAGAGTAGGCATTTGAAAATGCTACTCCAAGCCATAGACGGATAAGAAGGGTGCAGTCACGTCGTGGAAGCTCGGGCGCAATAAAGGGCTTGAAGAACCCAAGTATATGTCTACGTTTGGGTCTTTTTTACCTTCCTGCATAAGGAGGAGTATTGAGGAAAGACACCATCCATGTACGAATGTGTAAAGAGCAGGGCGCAAAGATCAGGACAGAAGAACACAAACGACAGGACTGGCGCCGGTCCTGTCGTTTGTGTTCTTCTTCTGTGCTGATCTTTGCGCCCTGCTCTTTACACATTCAAACATGAACCAACCAGCCCAAGCAAGAGTTTTACTTGTACATCCATGTACGCATTTCAGTAGCCTAAGACAGTGATTCCTAACTTTTTGTCTTTGAGGAACCCCACCTGCCTTCCCAGAGTAGCGTGCGAATCCCCCCCTACTATTTTCCCCACCGCTACGCTTATGCCGCAATCACTTTAAATACCCCTGCCGCGATCATCTTTCTCCCAAATACTATGGAAGGACCGATATGGTGTTCTTAATTGTTCAATTCGAACTCTGATGTAAAAATCTACTGCAGGGGGGATGAGGTCGGATTTGTTTTGGCCGCTTGTAGAACCCTAACATGCCGTTCGCGGAACCTAATTTGGGAACATCTTGCCTAAGCATTTCAATTCTTCACTGATAACATAATAAAACGAGATAACTCGGCACCATAGTGTAATGCTTTCTATATTTTGCCCTATAAGGCCACGGCATACTTATCGTATTGTATTTAACATCACTATAATAATTTTCCACTAATGTTTGATTTAACTGAGACAAGGGGAGTAAAATACATTGGAGATAAAATGAAATAAAAAACGAGCTTAAGTATGGTCAGAGTCCAATGTTATTTCCAGCAGATGTATAATTCGCAGGCATATTAGCAGGGCGCGGATATGCACCTTAAATGCTATTTTTTCTTAGGCTGCCATACGTTGCGTAGTTTTGCATTCTTTAAAGATTGCGGCAGAACTAATTTCGTGAAAACTCTCGTTTGTAATGCGAATAGCCATCGAGCATTGTAGCGACAGATCATATTGCTGAAGTCACGTTCATTTGACATGTGTAGTTGTAATTCTGAGACTTCCAGTGCTCCGGCTGTTTGCGACATACTCCGATATCGTCCTAATTTGGTAGGGCACCCGCTTGCCAAAGCCGTCCATGAGCATAGCGGCATGACGACGACATTATGACAAAAAAGGAATGATATCGATGTAACGATGATGGCGTGACAACAATGAGATGTCAATTATTAAATTATGACGATGGTACAAGGAAAACAATATGATGATGACAATGGCGTGACAATGACGACATGACAACAATGGAACAACCACTTCGGTACCACAACGTATGCGTGATAGCGCCAGCGTGAAGACGAAGCAATAAAATGGCATGCAAAAGGAGCCATAATCCCGATTGAGTGACGACAACATGAATACGATAAAATGACGAACAATGAAAGACGAAGGTTGTATGACTACAATGGGCAGATGATACTGAAGTGATGATGATGGTGAAATGACAGCGTCATGACGATGGCATGGCGACGATGGCGGGACGAGTCAGGCGTCGAAGTTACAATTATCACGACGGAACGACCATTACGACATCCCGACGATGGTGTGGCGACTGTGCGATGACGATGGCATGGCAACCACAGGATGACAATGGCATGACGATGAGTGTATCATGAAAGCAGTATGGTGACGATGGCGTGATGAAGACAGCATGACAAGAGTCGGGTAATGAAGGCGGAGTGACGGCACTGGCATAGGACGACAGTCTCAAGAAGGAGGCATGATAACCGTCTGATGGTCACAGCATGACAAGAGCAGCATAACAACGATTTAATTATGAGAGTGTGATTACAATACAATGATGAAGAAAGGTACACGTTGATGGAACGACTAAGGTGGAATGACGACAACGGAATGACAGGCTTCAGCCCCCCCCCCCCCCCCTGCAATTTTTCCGTGCTGTCCATGCACCGCCGACCAAAGCAACCCCCGGCGCCAGAAATCATTCTAGATTTCGTCTAGAATGTCTTTTTCATGCTCGAAAAGACATTTCACCACGAACATTGCGAACTAGGGCTGGATTTCGCGGCAACGCCCATGCACCGGGACTCACCTAACGCCAAGGAGCTCCATCCAAGCACAAAGTTTCAAGGGCGTTTTGATGGCGAACGGACCCGCCGCGGCATCTCGCCGAGGCCGCGGAATTTACGGAGCGCATGGAAGTCAATTCCGAAACTTTATGTGTATAAAGTTCTCATAAACTTGTGATGTGAAAGGTGCATTGACATTTCCAAAGTTGGGCTTTAGATTTTCAATTGCTGAACTTTGTGGGTTTAATGTTGGTTTAACATTTGACGCCAAAGGTGCATTGACTTCTCTAAAATCTTACATCGGAACATATAACGAGACAAGCCAAATCAACACACAATCGGACAAGTTGACAGCGTTGACAAAGAACGAAGCGAGGTCCTATGAGACGAAACGTTGTGGTGGTTCATTTGTGCCGTCATGCCACATAAAAAGAAATCAAACATTTTTTTCACTTACGCCAAAGCATCCATGTCAAGACACTAAAGCCAGCCAAGGTAACTATGTTCGTATTTATTTTTTTATTTTTTGAGTTTTATTTGCGAGGATGCATTGAGTCTCTTCATTTTTTTTTGTTCTCGCTACCCTACCCGCGGGCTGCCAGAGCCAGCCACAGCGTATGCGCTTTTCTGGTGTTGTACCGACCACCACGCGGCGCACTTCGGTACGCGTTCGGTTTTCTCTGGCCGAGTGGATTTGTGCCTGGCAGAGGTTTGGACGCTTTCTGGCTAACAGACTAGAAAAAGAAACAGTGGTCACTCGCCGCCATCACTGTGGGGAATTGACGGATTGCACCGCGTTCGCTTGAGCGCAACCTCTCGGGAAAGTCTTGTCTCGCCGGTGTAGGATACCGAGAAGTATGCCTAGGGCTCTCGGTGGACCAAGCGTCTCACGTTTTCTTCGATATACCTAAGGTAGCCACATTAGGTGCGCAAAGTAGGCATTCAATTATGGCCAACATACTTTCCTTTGCATTTGTTCATTTCGGTGGCCCCGTCCCTCAAAAGAAAAAAAAATACATTGTTGCAGCGCAGAGAAATGTCGCTTGGTGAAAGTTCGCATTTGTTACTTCTTCTTTTGCAGAAAGTGATGGGCCACGCAACGCTTCAATTGCCGGATACTCTAATTATATTATTCCTATAGCAATTATATTGGCACTCCAGGTGCATTCCTGCCGTCGCCGTCACCCTCATGTTTCCTGTAAAGTCCAAGGGCGGTAACAGCGTGACCGCGCGCCGCATGCTGTATGTGCGAGTGAAGGCGTAGGGTGGGGGTGGAATGGGTGAGCCGGCGATTGTGACTAGAAATGAAGCAATACTAGAAATGAAGTGAATTGCGCTTGTTGGTTGTGCATCGTACAGGGGAACTGCGCCGAGTCTCACGAATTGAGTTGAGAGGAATAGAAAAAAGAGGCCGAAATCAGCACCTTGTGAATGAAAGTAAAATAAATGGCACAAGGTCACCTTCAAACTCTTTTTTTTTTTCTTTTTGAGGAAAGCTTCTTTCATAACGTAAGGGATGACCACATACACGGAACGTCGGCAGTCAGCTGAGGTGGTGCTGGCGACTAAATCTTCTACTCCAATAAAATATTTTACTCCACTCACCTACTCCACTCAAAGAGCGTTTGCTTGCCAGAAAAGGCGACCAGTAGAAATATTTTATTGTGTGGTAAATTTTCCGACATTAGTTTGTGAATCGAGAATACGCATACCAGAATATGTAAATCTAGCAGTGGCACACCCACACATGCACGCACGCACATAAAATAGCCAGTGGTCTCTGAAATTGTGTTCTCAAATGGGCTTGTGTCACTTTAAAGCTTTAACTTGTTGAAACGTGGGACTACAATAACATAAATAGTCGATCTGCACTATAGTACAGGTCATTCACACCTGGTCCTTATTTCTTGGAAGTTACACTTGTGCCCATTTTCGGAGCGTTGTATGAATATGGAAATGTAAGCTCAATGCGCACACATTGGAAACCTCGAAAACATTTGGCAGGCAAAACAAGAACCACTGTTCGAATGAATGTTATCGGCACTAAAAAAGATAGCTAACGAGTAAGGAATGACTATTGTATCAAGATGATGAATTCATACTCACCACAAGAAATCAGGCAAACATGCGCAAAAACGCGAAGTATTTGTGCCTTGCAAAAGTTGGTATTCATATAAATGTTCAACTCGTGAGGTCACAGGATAGGTCAAGCCAGAAATAGCAGATGATGTGATACACTCATCAGCGCTATGAACAATGCGAATTCCACCACCACTTACTTTTGACGTAGAAAAGGAATGCCAAGGAAGTTTGCAAGTCGACTCCGAGAAAAACTGTCGTAGACACTGAACAATTTTGCTGACTACTGTAGTGCGACGTGCACTGCAGTAAAACTCCGTCGTCAGAACTAAGCGCGCATGGTGAGAGGCATTCCTGTGGCGGCTCTCCTTGAGAGAAGTAGCGAAAGATGCGAATCTCTCTGAATTCCATTGAAGCCGGCATTCGCTCTTTGCAGCGAGAAAGCCTGCTTGGCTGGCTATACACGTGGCGCCTGTGTAAGCATTCCTCACAAGCAGTAGGCGCCTCTGGTGCATCTTTTGCCCAGCTTACTGGTGCATCTGTTGCTTGGCAAGTTGTATAGTGTGGCCGGTACGCGCAGAAAAGCGCTTTCCACGCACTTTGGAGCCGGTCTTTTGTTTTTTATCGTTTTATTCATGCACTTGGCGGCTCCTCAGTCACTATGACATTCCGCTGTTCAGCTAGAGGTCGACGGCTCCAGTCCGGGCTGTGACCGCCGCCTTCTGATGGCAGCGGAATGGAAAAGCGCTTGCGCACTTACATTTAGGTGCACGTAAACGTTTATGAATGGATCACATGAAATGTTCCTGGAGTACTTTGTATATACTGCGCTTGCTTCCACTTCTGTTGAAGGCTTCCTTTATATCGGACGTCAAAGGCAGTGGAGTAGCCGGTTGTTCTGAAAGGTGCTATTTAGATGTATTTTATCTAGTAATATGAAGATAATTACGGAAAATGAAAATGGCCTAAACTCGGAGCAGTCCACTACAGCCTCTGTCCAAGTCCTACTGTTGCTTTACGAAGTAAGATCAGAACAGTAATGCTTCAGAATTAGGCATTGAAGATTCCGGCTGTAAACATGCGAAACGTAAAGCAGAAAGTATTGCCTAGAGTTCTGCTGTCGCAGGTCTTGTATAGTCCTTTGTGTTCTCGTGGCTCCTGTGTGCTTGTTCACACAAGTGCTCTGCCATTTAGAACGAGGCACTAATGAGAGCCGTTATTTTTACTTCCACAAAATACCGTTATTTGATAAACTGGAGAGGAATATTGACTTTTGTGAATTTTTTGTTGTTGCGTATGTATGTATGTATGCATGTATGTATGTATGTATGTATGTATGTATGTATGTATGTATGTATGTATGTATGTATGTATGTATGTATGTATGTATGTATGTATGTATGTATGTATGTATGTATGTATGTATACGTATGTATGTGAACTATGGAGGTCAGCAGGAACTCTGAATTTCTCTGAGCACCGGCAATAAAAACAATTATTTCATTAAATCACTCAATACATAAAAATAATCAATATGCCTATCCGTCCGTCCATCCGTCCGTCTGTCTGTCTGTCTGTCTGTCTGTCTGTCTGTCTGTCTGTCTGTCTGTGTGTCCGTCCGTCCGTCCGTCCGTCCTTCTGTCTGACTTTATGTATAAAAAGGTCAGTTCGAACGTATATTTGCGATATCAAACGTACATTGATTGTTATGTTTAGCTCCGTTATTAAGCAAATTATTGCAATTTGCCTCACGGCCCTCACACCCTATAGCGCCTTCCCACTTGCCACTTCAGGTTTAGTTCAGCTAATATACCTTTCGTTAAAGCAACATCTGTGCAGTGGAATCGTAAGTAGCAATGGCTATCCAGAATTTCAGCAGGCAAAAGGTAGCCAGTAAACATTTGCCTCTTAATAACTTGCTCACACCGGCATTCAATTACTCCCTGCATTTCCAGCAAGCAATCACGACATTAGTTTCGGCTGCAAAGCGTACGTGCAGGTTAACATGTCACCTAGAGAGACCGCCTTCCTCTTTTGTGTTCGAAACGGCAGCATGGCAGCAGTGTGAATAGCTTTCATTTTCATTAGATCCAGCCTGAAAGAGGCCCGTTTGTCACTGATCGATGTACCCACACATGCAAATCACTCCGCCCTCCCCCACACCTTTTTTTCTTCGCCAGTTTAACAACTTCGCGCAGACCGTTGCACTTTTCTTCCTTGTTTCTGCGATCATTTCTTTACCTGATTCCCATGCAAGATCAGCTTTGCTTTCGCTCTTAGTAATCGAACCATTGTTTATTGCCCTGTGGTTATTGCACTGAGAGAGGGGGAGGCCCTTTTGTTTACCGACGCCCCAAAAGCACGTCAAAAAGAACGATGGATGAGATTATATATAGCGGCAATGTGAATATTTCTTGCCCTCATCACACAAGTTTGTTTTCCTGCTATCTTTTATTCATATTTTCCTTGTCTTCATCCGGTGAAGCTTACCGAGCTACAAAAACAGGCTATCGCTTCACTAAAGTAAAGGAATGGCTCGCTCTTTGGCGCATAGCCTACGCTCAGTACGAGTGGTCTACATTTTAAAGTTTGGTGAGATTTGCATCTCTTACTTGGCACTTACGACACTTTAAAACCTGTGGTCGATAGGAAGAGCCAAGGGAAACGTAATATTGAAAACGCTTGCGTCATGGGCAACACTGTCCCAATTTATGGTGGTGTGGCACATCTTTCGCTTAGTGTGTTTTTTGTCTTATTTGTTCGATTTACTACTAATTCTCCACAGCAGGTAGCAGCTTCACAGGCCGAAATTGCGTCGTAGATGCAAGCAGAAATTTTAGCCCAAATTTCTATACTGAGAACCCACACTTTATGAAAATACCACCTTTCTGAATATCAGTTTCTTCAAACTGTTGTGACCAGTGTTAAAGCCTTTCTTCACATTTAGGGTTTCGTTAAGCATTTAGAATAGATATCTGCAAAACATTTTCCAAAGTCCGGCCTCTACGGCTGGTAAGTCATAAAATCGCTAATCAACGTTTATCACAACACTAGGTCTAGTAATACCCTTGTTACACAAGCCACCTAAACCGCAGTTAATGTAACCGTGGTTACGCGTAACCATGGTTCACGCATGTTACGTGGCATACAAAACCGTGGTTATGGTGCTAACGGTGGTTACAGTCAACCACGCTTGGCAACCTCGGTTTACTGGATAACCGAGAAAATAGCCGCCTCCGTGGAGGAAGGCTGCACGCCGGCGCCGGTACGTGAAAAACGGATTATCTGGTCAGCTACCGCTGTAGCGAGCCTGTTTAAGCTTTTGGAAGGCAACTTGAGTCACCTGCGTGGCACGACACGCAATGCAAAAGTGTACGCTCGGATTACGGTGGATTTGCATGCCGGACTGCCGTCCGACGTAGAACATTTCACAACAAAGCAAGTCC
Source organism: Dermacentor andersoni (assembly GCF_023375885.2). Lineage (NCBI taxonomy): Eukaryota > Metazoa > Arthropoda > Arachnida > Ixodida > Ixodidae > Dermacentor > Dermacentor andersoni. The sequence goes on along the minus strand of NC_092818.1, from coordinate 187,429,430 downwards.
GCCTGAAGATGGAAAATTTGCATAAAAAGTGCAGGTAAGTACAATGCAATGACACATATGGCATCTTTCGCTGGTTGTCGCTGTATCTACTCGCAATTAACATACGCCAGGAGCTGATTCTTTAGCGTTGAATTGGAAACGTGCACAGCTGGATGTTTTGCTGTTGCGCGAGGCCGCGTCGGAGTTGGGCCGGAGCTAAAGCTTCCTCTCAATATTGACCCCGTCTTTGACCGCGGCAGAACAAGGCATGGTACGAGGCTGTTCTGACAAAAAGGCGTTCTTTCGCCCGTAAGGCGAAGCGGTCATAGCAATAGCACATGCCCAGATAGCACATGCCCAGAGGCTGTGTAAAGGCGCAGCCACCTCGTCAAGCTACTAATCTCAGTAGCTTCTTGTGGCTACTCCTTCCTTGAGCATTTGTTCAAGGAGAATAAAATTCAATTCAATTCAATTAAGCAGTGTTGTGACAATTTATTTTGGGCTAACCAGTGATAAACTGACCTGGTTGGTGTGGCGCGCACAGGCAATTAAAGACATATTAAGCAATGTTGTCGCTATTTATATTGCGCTAACCAGTCACCTACTGATAAACTGACGAGGTTCGTGTAGCACGCACAGGTTAATGGGAGATCTGGCGTGTTGACAAAGGATACTCGTTGACGTCGTTAAGATTATATAGAGGCACATTTTTGCTGCAGTTCTCACATATGTTCACGCATGATGTTGAGCAAGCATGCCTAGCTGTTCACAAAGTGCCGATCTTTCCTCAGTGCATTTAACGTGCACTAACATATATGTTTTATTTCTTTAGGAAAAGCAGGCGAGAAGGCACATCAACTGGATCACAAGGCACTGAGTGGGATCATTACTGGAGCCTACACAAGTTATTGGGTGTCCTGACGATTCACGACGACCTGTTCGTCGAAGAACGTTTCCAGGTATCGTGCGTTTACAAAGTTAGAATATCTTACAACCCTTTTACCACCCTGAATAAACATTGTTAGCCACCTCAGCACGCAATGCAACACTATTCTTGCAGTATGACTAATTTTGGGTGATGTCCAGCTCAGGCGCCATACAAAATGGTACACCGAACTTGTAGGGCGTCGCATTGCAATATGTTGCTCATAGTGGTAATAATATAATGGCTAGCGTGTGACCAGATTGAGTGTAATCATGCCGTTAAAGCTGTAGCCAGCCATTGTTATTGCAAGGCATTGTTAAGTCGCCCATATTCACTTTGTTGAAAAGCGTACACGCTTGCATGTGCATGAGCAATTATGATTGTGTTACACGCAAATGAAATCTTATGAATGTGCAGGCTGATGTAGTGCAAGATCTACCTGAAGGGTCAGAGCTGCTGGCCTCATGGGATGGCATGGTCTATACTCAAGCTAGTTTGGACAATGAAAATGCCCAAGTTTGAACAGCAGTTGCAGAAACTTCGTCCCTCAACATGGCAGCAGTGCCAGCAGCAGCAGGGAAGCAGACACGCGGGATTGTTTTGCAGAGGATCAGAGAGCCACAAGCAGTGGGAGAAGGAAACGGCCTGCCACCTCTGTTTTGCAGCAGCTACTTGACCTACACAAGAAAGAGGCAGCCACTGCTGCGAAAGCAGCCAAAAAATCCAGGAAACTCATGAAGCAAGGTTGAAAGCTCCAAAAAGAATCGAATTCCATGCAAAGTACTATGGTGCACTTAATGCAGGAACATTTTGCAGCAAGAGATAATAAATAGCATAAATTGCTTTGCAGCATTTTCTATATATTAGCGACATAGATTCAAATAGTTGCAGTCACAACAGCAAATTTATGCAAATGCTAAGTTAATAATTTTTGTTACATCATAAATTTGCCGACAGAATTCCAAGGTTTCTACAGAGGAACAAATACAATGTTACATTAATATTAGTAATGTAGATACACGCCCTACACATGACATACGATTTCATGGCACATAAATTTATTTCATGCTAAGTACACTGATATTGCATATAGTTCACCCATTCGGAAACACGTATGTACATCTGAAAATACAAAAAATCACGGCACAAATATCATTGCCTGTCGAAATATTCATACAGTTCAGCACAGGAAAGTGGCCTAAGAGACAAAATTAACGGGATCCTTTGGGCCAGAAATGCTGCTAGAGCATTTCCTCTTCGGCACTTGGTGAAGACCGACTGGTTGTGTGCTGTGGCTGAGGCCTGCTCTCATCGACGGGTCGAAAACGCTCAATCCAGTTTGTATCACATCTGTCACTCAGCTCTTCGCAAATGTTGCGCAGCACGCAGCATGCACGGATGATGCGCCTCACATTGGGGATGTCGTTTTTCATGCTTTGTGCAAAATTCTGAATCATGCTTTCCCATGGCCAATCGCATTTTCTACTACTTGCCTAGCACTTGATAGGTGATGAAATGTATGTGTCGGAGAGCCTACATCTCCTGCTTGCGCAAATGGCTTCATCTCTTTCTGAAGCGGAAACGCCTGATCTGCGAGCAGGACAGGCCCAACTGACACACCATGGAACGTCTTATTTCCAGCTGGAACAAGGCACTTGATAAAATCTTTGGTAGGCACGACCTGTGGAATACATCGACATCATGACTCCTTCCTGGTGTGCCCACATTTGTTAAGATAAATTTATAAATGTGGTCTACCACAGCCATAAGTATCATACTGTACCACCCTTTATCGTTGTAGTAATCGCAAGCTTCTCCTTTGGGTGGACATACTTCTATGTGACAGCCATTTACAGCTCCCACACCTTGGGGAAATCCAGTCACTGCTGCAAACTGCCTCATGTGCTCCGCTAGCTCATGTTGTTTTGGGAAGCGCACAAATCGAGGCTCCAGGCGATGAACGACCACTTCGCAAAACTCACGGGATATAATATTCACGGACGGACGGCTTACGCCGAATACATTAGCTACCGTTCTGTCTTCCGCAGATGTGGCTAAGCGGTAAATCCCGATAGCTATCCTTTTCTCCAAAGGGATGGCTTTGTGTTTTTTGGTGTCGACACGCATCATTGACTCACACGCACTTAATACATATTGGAATGTGGTCCAACTCATCCTAAAATTTTCTCTGAAGGCTTCGTCTGAGAGATGAGGCTGTGTTGTCTCCCATCAAGATGAACCCCGCGGGTACGACCACAGGCGCCTTTCACGCGTACACAGTCGCGCACACACCACCATAAGACGTTTGCATCGTCCTTATACATTTCGTCGCTCAGAATTCAGCATTTTCACTTATATGAAAATGCCTCGCTCCCGGATGCGCTGCTGTTGCAGCAACGCCTGTTGAGCAGCGAAAGACAACCAGAAAGTTTCCTCCTCTCTGTCATTGGGTGCAGCATCAAACATGGGCTTGCTTAAAGCCATCGGCGCTCATATGTCACCAATAACAATAAATTCGACGGAAACAACTAAGCAGCGGCTCATACGTACAAGCGATGAGATTGTGGCAATACGCTTGGCACCACTCGCCAGCAAAACAAGAGAAATGTTGTGAGAGTGTTTTTGCGTGCCGCCCAACCTGCGGCTATACTTAATCATGTCGCGGAACAAACTAATCCAAGTTGTAGTTTTTGGCCCCATGGGTGCATATTTTTACATAAAAATACGTTTTACATATATTTTGTTTCCCATAGCTAACATAATTAGATACATTACCTCGCTCCGGTAATGACGGCGTTAGTTCGTTTATTCCACTCAAGATGGCGATTGTTGCCCTAACCGAAGACACTAGCATGCCGTGTAACATCGGCGAACCGCGATTCACGATAACCGCAGCTAAATGCGGTTAACCACGGTTGCTCGTAACTGTGGTTATATCGGCTGTGTAACAAGGGTATAAGAAAGCTAGACGTCTTGTTTGACATATCAAAATACCGGCTTGTCCATATTAGCTTTACCTTTTCCGAGCCCTTTCAGTTTTCTTCAGTTTCGGATGAATGGCAAATCCTCATATTTATGTACAGCATGCTTCGTCTTGATAAAGTCATACATTTCGCAGGTATTTTTCATGCGATTGCATTCACCGTGCACTTTAGTTTGAATAAGCACATCCGCATATAATAAAAACTAGCAACAAAGAACATGAGCCAATCTTGAGAACAGTCATCTATTTTCTCTTGCTAGACTGCACTGAGCTGGAAGCTGTTGCCTACAGCGACGCAATACTTTTTTTCTTTCGTCTTACTGCATTGATGTGAGTAAATGTAAACAGAGCGTGAGCGGGCAGTTTGCAGCAATAAACATTTCCCTGTTGTTTTTTGCAGTCAACGCTTGTGCCGTTGATGTTTTAATGTGAGTAACGCGTATCATTTAAGAAGTTTGCTTTGTTGCTGTGCAGCAATATTGCTCCGAATCAACGGATGCCTGCATAAATTCACGAAGAATTTGAAATTCTACTGACTCTTGCATTCCTTTAACACAATAAAAGGAAACAGCATCTAGTCATCTTAGTCTTCAAGGTGATCGTAAGAGAGTGTTCCACGTGATCCTAGAGTAGTTTACGTCATCTTAGTACTTCTGTAGAGAGTTAGCGTCAAACATAATGGAGAGAAAAACTAACTTTTTATTGAGCCTAAGGAAGCAGTGGGGCGGATTATCAGTCAAGTTTCTCACTGGTGTGGTTCTTCTTCGCTGCGGTGATGACCCTCCACGAGGTGCGGCTCTGGTAATTGGGTGGTCCATTGGTGACTGGGTCAAAAGTGGTTGGTCTTGGGCTAGCTGGTACGTGATACCAAGACGATAAAGAGCAGGTGGAACAGTGGATGTAATAGTGCGTGCGTGCGTGCGTGCGTGTGTGCGCGCGTGTGTGTGTGTGTGTGTGCGTGTGCGTGTGCGTGTGCGTGTGTGTGTGTGTGTGTGTGTGTGTGTGTGTGTGTGTGTGTGTGTGTGTGTGTGTGTGTGTGTGTGTGTGTGTGAATCAAGAACTGCACTCCAACAACTCTCCCATGATCACCCTCCTAACAAACTTTGGAGGAAATCATTGGCTTTAATCAAGAACTTAAGAAGCAAAAGATGTAATGTTGCCTTACAGTGGACACCTTTCCATGTTGGCATCCTTAGGAATGAAAGAGCGGACGCTATTTCTAAAGAAACACTCTCAAGGCCACCAACAGTCAGAGCGCCAATCAACCACCATTTCCCGAAAACATCATTCGCAGCCACTTTTGCTCACTTTGGACACGGCCACATGAGTCACGTATACTGAAGGCGCTTAAAGAATTGTAAGCCTCTCTAATTTACAGAGTAATAATATGATAGTGTTGCAATTCTGCATGGTCGTTCAAAGTTGGAAAAAGTAGCTCTGCGCTATGCTCAGAATGTCAGGAGATTGGTGACACTTCACTTCCTCCTGCCGTCGCTTTAATATCGAACGGAAAACTCTACTTCACAGCCTGCAAACAAAAGGATTTTCAAACGCCTGTGTCGAGCAGATTATATTCCCCGAAGGGCCGAGGGCAGTTCGTAGGAAAATTTCATGTCTTCTGCTCGAACATCTACGTGGCACTGAACTCAAAGACATGTGGTAACAAATTACTGAACAGCGAAAGAGAAAGAAAGGCAGAGCAATTGCTGGCCTAGACTTCCAGGCAAACACCACCTGCAGCAAACATCATAACTGAACATAAAAAGCACAAGGTGTACTGAGTGTCTTCCTTACGTGCACAAAGCTCACTAAGTTCATTCAGATTATAGTGGGGGGACACCAAGAGTGCATGAATTGCCGTTTTGGATGCAATTCGAAGTATATTTTCGTTCCTTCTCTCTCCCTCACCTCATATTTTCATGTTAGCTGTCAAAGTGGAGCTCACGACGCTCCCTCCTGACATTCGATGCACAAATATGTCTAGGCACGGAACGGAATCACATGCGACGAACAGTCTAGGTAAAAGGTTTTTTTTTTTTTTGTCATGATAGAGCAAACAAAGGAGCACCGCACATGACAGATAACCTGCTAGAGATCAAACAGAATCTGTGGGTGAGCGAAGTTCACACCTCTTTCCCGAGAGCCTGACCCAAAGTACTATACTTGCTCCCCTGGTTGCCAGGCAATAATAGCTGGGTGGCTAATATGGAGTTTCGCCAGAGGCACGTTCCCTTTACCTGAAATGCGGCGCTGCAAACACTGCAGCCCCCTCCCCTCCCCTTCCTCCAGATCCTACCTTGATCATAGCTGTTTTTTAGTTTCTTTTGTTTTTTCTGTGCTGGATGGTTTTCTCACTAATGTATTTATTTGGAGGCCACTCAATATAGGCCTTACTCAGACTGGAGGTTGCTGGCAAATGGCTTACTGCGGGGTGACGGTCTGGTAAATTAAAATGAGATTGCTTGTTTCCTATAGCGAACGGTTTCATTGGCTTCTAAATATTTAACAAGTACAACAAGAATGCTCTTTACAGAACTGAGAGTGACAGCGAGCTTTGGGCTCAGGTTGAGACCTGACATTTTCCCTAAGCATCGCAAAGACCTAAATGGTTCCCCTACTGTCTTGACAGTAAGCTGCATTGTTGAACAAGAAATCATCTCTTTTTAGTTAAATAGCGCTTAAAAATCACGTTTTTACCCCTGACTTCTAACGGCAAACAGAATGCCGCCACGTTCATAGGTGCTTCTCAGCGCTGGCTTTAATACTCACGCAAGCACGTGGTTGCAGTCCGAAGCAATAAGCACCAACTCCTGCTGTTGAGCCACAGTACTCGCGGAATTTTCATAACGAGGTGTAGTTGTTCTGCTACTCAGTGTCATACTATAAGAGCTACATCTTAACAAATTAACCATTGTCTAAACGTAGTCTGGGCCTGCACACGCCTCTTTATGCCTCCAAGCTGATCTCGCAGTCATAGACCAGTGCACAAGCCCACAGCTATTCTGTTCTTCCTTACTTCTTTTGCATTATCGCTCTAAATGAGGCGTTTCAGCAAAAGTGGCGTGACTCTCTAAACTGAAGACACCCGCGAAATAGTGTCCCTTTTTCCAAGACCGCCAAAACAGCCATAGTATGACGAGAAGGTACGGGAAGAGAACACCGCTGGAATGGGCTGCATGGATGATTACATGTTCCACGCGTGGTATCAAGGAACGGGGAACGTGGTCATCGCCTAAAAGCGGTTACCTTGCGGCTTTCTATAGCCGCCATAGTGGCTTCAAATAAAGAGTTTATTTGCGCCCGTTGTGTCCGCTCCGAAATAAACTATTATTAATCATTTCACTGTTGGGTGTTTCTGGCCGTGAGGCACCCTACTTTTCGTACTAATTAAATTCTTTTAAGACCAACCCCCCCCCCCCCCCCCCCCCCTTGCTCCCGAGATCCTCGTATGGACACTCCTTTCTCCGTCGAAGGACTGGAGGCCGCACTTGCCGGGCGCAGATGATTTTCGTCACCAGCACCCGATGACATCGCATACGCTGCGTTTTAAAATCTTGGTCAAGAGGCCAGAGATGGAGTTCTTGGCCTATACAACGCATCATGGCGTGACGACCTGGTCCCGACCACGTGAAAATCCGGTCGCGTTGTTCCACTCCTCAAGCCTGGCAAGTCTACAGTGGATTTGTCATCTTACCGTCCGATAGCACTGGCCAGCTGTGTCGGCAAGGTAATGGAGAGAATGATCCTTACACGGTTAGAATGGTACTTGGAATTTTACAGCGTCTATCCAGAGGTAATGGCTGGTTTTCGACGCGGGCGCTCGTCAATAGATAGTGTTATCGACCTTGTGACATACGTACAACACCAGAAACATCTGAAACGAATCACTGCGGCCCTATTCCTTGATGTTAAAGGTGTGTACGACAATGTAGACCATCATGCAATTCTAGCCGCCCTAGAAGCTGTAGGGATTGGTGGACACACTTTTCGCTGGATAGGCAACTATTTGAATGGCAGATCTTTCTTTATTCTGACTCAAGACGGACCAACGCATTCTAGCTATACCAGTCGTGGTGTATCGCAAGGCGGAGTACTCAGCCCGACCCTGTTCAACCTGGTGATCGTTGTTCTCGCTGATTCATTATCTCAAACCTTTTAGCTCTCCGTATATGTAGGCGACATTTGCATATGGGCTTCAGGAGTGACACGTGTACAAGTCCGCGCGCGACTTCAGAAGGCTTCAACGGCCGTGTCAACATACCTAAGAAGGCAAGGAATAGAGCTTTCCCCTGAGAAATGTGAACTCGTTGCTTTTACTCGCAAAGCGATGGCCCCGTATGCTGTGCGGATTAATGACCAAATTATACGATATAGACGAACGAACCGCTTTCTTGGCGTCATCATTGATAGGGACTTGTCTTGGAGCACTCACGTCTCGTACATGACAAAGCGTTTGGCTTTGGAAAATAAGCAAACAAGAGTGACAACTGGTTAGCTAATTTGGAAGGGAGAACTTTGAGTTTAACCTTGTTGTGTTAGAGTTTAACTAAGTAGTTTTAAAGAATTGACATATTGTATACTGCGATGGAGGTGACCATCTCTCATTCAAGAAATATTTTTTACAATTCTTGTTTATTAATCTACGCCATCAGGGCTTGATGGCAACACAGAAGGGAGTGGGTTGAGCAGGATGTATAAATTATGCAATGCCTAAACAGTAACTTTCTAATCATACAATTTTAGCTGATGGCAAATGGAAAGCGATGTCACTGCGCACCACGAAAGCAGCTTTACAGTTATTCCGTATTACGTACCGATGAAAAAAATTAAGAAGAAATGTAGTTGATAATTACGAAATTTAAGTTACACAACGTACGCTAAGCAAAACGTGAACAAGGTGAATGCAGGAGCCAGGGTTTCGACAAGTGGACTTGTCTTCTTCAAGGCGACGTACGCTTTTCTCGCCACAGTATATACTATATATACTGTATATATACTGTGGCGAGGAAAGCGTACGTCGCCTTGAAGAAGACAAGTCCACTTGTCGAAACGTTGGCTCCTGCATTCACCTTGTTCACGCTTTGCTCATCGTCTTGAATTTCTCCCGCATTCCCCGTGTTTTCACAACTTACGCTAGTTAATCTTCGATGAAGCTAGCGATCATTATTATTGTTTAGGATTTCTGTGTGAAGGCATTTACACTTAAGGGATGTGCGAGTCAAGAAAGAGCGCATAAAAGCTAGTGTGACTAGATTTGATGCCCCTTTTTAGAAAGGTGATCAATATGATACGATGTATGTTGCAGGTGAGATATCTGTTAAGGTATGAAAATTCAGTATTAGTTTTGCTTGCGGTTCGAGTAGCGATTCGATCTAAGTTGAACATATAAAACGAATAGAGAAGTATTGTATTTTAATCAGGTAATAAAGTTAATGAAATTTCATACGGCAAATGCATACTCGTATTTGTCGTATTTTATTCGTACAAAATCCAAGCCTAAGTAGCTTGAATCATAGTTAAACTAATCAACAAAGACGGGGGGCGGGAGGGGGGATTCCTAAGGATTCAGAATACTTCGGAATGTAAACCTCCCGTTAGCAGTTACCACGTTTCGTATTTCCTTGTCTTGCAGCCCTGTTCCTTCGTTTTTCAAAGAAGAAATTGTTGACAGATAGTTTATATATTTATTTAATTTTAAACCACGTACTCATCTGATAGGGGTACAATTGGTGTATGTTGATGACACCAGCGTAGCGAAGTATATTAGTAGTTGCTTCCCCGCAGCACCAACTCGGCATTCTCTTGGCTAATTATGAGCTCTGGGAGATAATTAGTGAATACAGCTTTTCTCCCTATTTTCATACGTAATACGAGGCGCGTAGTAGGCATACCCATAGTTCTTTTTCTGTACAACCACCCCACCTAATTGGATGAGTTAGGTTGAACTTAAAAGAACAAGTTAAAATGTAGTTACTTCAGAAAGTGAATTTTTTAGTTAGGCGGTCACCAGTTCTTTAACAAGAAAAGACATAAATCGAGAAATTTCTAGAAAAAAAAACTTGAAGTATATAATTTCGAACCTCAGCAACTGAAAACAATATCCAAGTTCTGCAAACTGTACCTAATATTACATATAAAGCGGTCAAAGTTGATACATCATATGCCGCCCTGAAGTATACCACCAACATGTGAATATGACATTCGTCAAACCTTTCCAAATACTGTAACAAATTCAGATGTCGTAAAATCATAAAACAAGTTTGTGCAGTTTAGATGCTCCGACGGATGCAGTTTATAGAAATGCAATATTTGTTTTTGATGCTGAGTTACAGATTTGTAAACTTTGTACTTCTATTTTTTTTTTCTAAACTTTACTGATTTCCGGCAATTTTTGCAAAACCTTCCACGGCGTAAATAAAAATTGTGTTGTTGCAGTCACTGTGATTTAGCTTTCTCTCTTAACTGCAACAAATTTCATTGAAATCGTTTGAGCGGTTTTCTTATAAAATCAATCTTGCGTTTTAACGTGTATTTGAGTAGCCAACACTGGAGATAAGCCCGAGCTAAAGCTCCCTGTAGAGAGGAAGCCTCATCTCGGAGGCTCCTATCTCAATACATGGGAAAGAAGAAATCGTTTTTCTCGGCTACCACTGCACCGAATTTATGTGGTTTACTGTATTTAAAATAAAAAGATATACTGTATAGTGACTGTTGGAAACGGATTTTTTTTTATGTCCTTGAAGTTTCATACAAATTGTAAAAAAATCGCAAATTTTTAGGAAACAAGTGTATCAAGTTCACAGTTCTGTAACTTAGCAATGAAAAGTGATATCGCAGTTTTGTCAATTCAAATTAATAGCACATCTAAAGCGGACACATTTGATGGGATACATATGGCTCTGAAGTGCACCACTCATATCTGACTAGCACGTTTGCAATACCTTCGTAAACATTGTAATAAATACACGCATAAGACATAAATTATATATCAAAGTAGCCCGCTTTGGATGCTATGATGGATGCAATTTACAGAACGGCGATATTTGTTTCGGATGAAGAGCGGCAAATTTGTAAACTACGGGCTTCTATTTTTTTAAACGCGCAATTATAATGCAAATTAAGAAAGGGAAAATCAGACATCCACCCGTTCGTAGCAATTGCTACAAAGGAAACTCATACGGGTTCCTCGAAGGAAAAGCCTGAGAGTTGAAGAAAAAGTCTTCCTGGTTCGGGACTCGAACCCGGCACCACCGCCTTTCCACGGCAGCCGCTTTGCCATCTGAGCTAACCAGGCGGCTAGCAGATGGCACTGCGAAGTCGAATTTGTCGACAACACGAAGCAAATGCAAGTGTTTGATGTAGTAGTTCTGCGGAAAGCTGCAAGGTGGAGAGAAGTAATTAATAAAGGGAAAAAATGTTTGTTGATACATAAATTACTTCTCTCCGCCTTGCAGGTTTCCACAGAACTACTACCTCAAATTATATAGAAATTATTGTAAAACCATTCTTGCTATAAATCAATATTCCGCTTCCAGCAGTCTCTAGAACTTCGCTTTCTCTCTCAAATGCAATAAATATCATTAAAACCGGCCCAGTGGGTATCTCAGAAAAGCGTTTATGTGTTTTACATATATTTGAATAAGCGTCATCGCGGTTGGACCCGAGCTAAAGCTTCCTCTTAATCCATTTCGCCGGTTCTATAGGAAACCTACGAGTCATAACGCTGACTACACGCAATTTCGCTGCCCCAGTGGTGTAAAAATAAACAAAAATAAAAGCATTCATGGAAAAAATGAACTTCAGCGGAAGCAGTTGTCTCTGCCAGACATCTCATCCAGAATTCTGACGAGCTGGCTGGCCAGGTGTCTAGCAAAATCCTCATTCATTGTCAGTCGTGCATATAGGTGGCCGTCTTCGAGATAAGGCTGATACATAAAGAAACCGTTTTCAAGTGCCGAGTTGAAGCAACAGTCGCCGGGTGTGCTTCTTTTTATTGTTTTTCTTTAGTTGTGCGTCATCGTAAACGTCATGGCGCGAATTTCAAATTCTTAAAGGTCGCTATGCAACGTGGTGGCGAAAGTGGAAACTGACCGCAATGTCCCTAATTTCTGGGTATGGCAGTTTGGTTAGAGCTCGATATAGTGGCTATCTCGAAACACCATGTCGTGTCGCCATTTGTAGGAAGGAATTGCAAGGAGCCTGGATGAAACATCAACCGTGATGCATACAAAAGGAAAACAGTAGATGGAGCCTTCCTTAAATGTCATAAGTAGCTTTAAAGAAATAACCGTGCTACGGTTATTTGTGATATAACATTTATATTTTCACCCATATGCTATCGCTGTCCTCGCACAACCATGTGATACATTCAGTTGTGTCTAATTTAGTGAGCTCAATCCACAAGATTAGTGTGATGAAGGTGATACCTCTGCCAAGACGGCAACGCTGAAGTTCTCCAGTGACACGATTGATTGACATATTGACAGTTGGAAAATTAGAGACGCGGTTTTAGGACACGAATTTTGAATTGTGTGCCCGTCGTACTGATATCGGGCGGTTAGCCATTGAGCACAACACGGTCATAGCAACACTGTGTAGGAATATTGCAGGATTTGACAATGACAAGCCATCAAAACTTCGCATGCTTTCAGTAAACGCTCATATGTTTGCATAACTCTAACTGAACTTCGATTGAGGCTGCAGTTTGGTTTTAATTGTCTGTCTCTTTAAAAAGCTGCTTTATAAGTTAATGTATGTGCTTGTTATATAGACTTCTAAGCTGTGAAAACTAAATTTCGGTTGCGGAGCGCATGACACTACGTGAATTGCACTGCCAAACTGCTCTTTGTGAAGGTGCTAAATTTTGGGACATCACTACACCCCTGAATCGGAATGATATAAGGGCTAATTTAAGTAGCGTTAGGTATCCAAAAAGTGTATAAGGGCATTTAACAAAAGAGAGGGTAATACATCGATACATATTCCAACGCATGTGTTGCTTAGCTGTTTGACGGTGAATGTTTTTCGTCCGATTGCCATTGTTATAGGTTTGTCACTCGGTGTAGTTGTGTCACTTTCTGGTTCTTCACCATCACTGCATCGTGAAAATATAAACGATCAGCAGCAGTGACTAACACCAAACACAAACCTACGCAGGTCAGTTACGAGTCAAGTATCGTGATCTATTTTTGACCTAAAACATGTTAACGTTACTTCAAAAATTGTGCTGCCATTAAGAACACTCATCTTATCCCAAAGAGTCAAGTACGGTGAATAACAAGTGGCCTCCCGCTGCCTTCCGGAAGAAGAAAGAACGAAATCCTAGGCGAAAGGAGGAGGTCGACAGGCGAAAAAGAAGCTTGATTCTGCTGATGGAACACCTCTAGGAAAATGCTGAAGACGAAAAGAAGGAAGCACCACATTATAACGTTGATCTTCGCCAGGACGTTACTGAAACACTGCGCAACAGGCCACAGACTATCCACGTATACTGCAGCGCAATGACGAGCAACTAATCCAGCAGGCGAAGCAGTCGCCAGGAATCCGGCACCGAGACGATGACACTGCCGTCCAGTGAGACAAATGTAATGCGGAACGCGTCCTGTACTGCCGACATCCGAAGCGGCGTTCCGCAGTGCCTGTCGGATCGAAGGCAGAAGCAGAAATGGGGCAGCTGGGCCCAGCGGGAGCTGACGAGAGAAGCGGCGGCTCTCCGCCTATAGCGCCATCTGCTAGCTACGCCCACTATGAGAGCGTGCTTGCCTGCGCGCTCTCGGCAAGCCCCCAAAGGTCTTCTGCGGGATTCAATTGAGCTCTCTGAAAGGAAATTATTGAACGAGGCTGAGTTAACCAAAGAGAACTGGATTTTTTTCCCGAAGTTGGTATAGTTGCATACAAGAGATATTATGTAACCATGTTACCATAGGTAGCTTTCATTCTCATACAAGTCACATCGGGCTTGTCTCTTCTCTATCGAATAATGCTACCGCTCGTAGTTTCACTTTTTATGATGAGAGAGTGTTCACACCGTCTGGATTTTCTTTTGGTGTCCCTTCCGCTGCAAACTTATTACGTTATTCCGCATTCGTGTGTTCATCTCTAGAAACCACGTATGCTAAAATAATAATAATAATAATAATAATAAACATCCTAGGCAGAGTTTTGAAGAAGATCTGAGGTTACCTATAGACACTTCTTATGAGTTGCAAATGTGAACATTAATGTCCAATTGAACGCTGCTGAGCCGTCTTTCGAGTTATGAACTTCTCGCGGGCAAACAAGCGCATTGATACGCTTGGCCATAGCACAAGACCAGTGCACTTCGATCTGCGACGTCATGCTACCTTTCCCGACTGCCATATAAGCTAATGGGGACACACTCGAGTAAGCCGTGGTGATTTTGACGGGACCACTTTCGTCATGGCGGGCATGACAATGAAAATTTCGGCCCAAGTAGCATGATGTCATAAAGCCGACATTGCAGGCCTGCTGGTTTAGCCCAGTGGATAAGACACTATGCTTCTGAGCGGCCGGGTCGTGGGTTCGAAACTCACTGCCTCTGACGTTTCCCCTCTCGAACTTGCTCTGTCTCTTTTTTATACATTAATACTTTTATAGCAATTACCGAAGTGAAGTTGGGACGCAGGCGAGAGCTTGCGCGGGCAAGGAACGCACGGATAACCCCGGCTTCCGAGGGCGAAAGTGAGAGTTACCTGACGTCACGGCGATGCGTCCTTTTCTCACGCAACAAATGGCATGGCAGCAGGTCTGCCCTTTCGCCCGCTATGCTCCGTCGAGGCACGCACGTGACGTGGTGTGGTAGCCAATGGGTATTTAAGGGCCGTAGGGCCGTTTCTCTGCTACAGAAGCCGGCTTTTTCGCTCAACGGGTCATTTGATGCGTACACTTCAAAAAAAGAAAGAAATAGAAGAAATAACTCTACCCGACAATGACTTTCTGTGGCACCACAGCCAAGTCTACGCGCACGCGCTCGCAGGCTTCTGCATTTGTGTTCCTATGCCAAGTATTGCCGTCATTTTGCTGCCGATGTACAGAAACAGCAAAACCAGACATGGATTCCAGAAAGTCCCAACTAAGAACAGCAGGTAACGGAAATCCTTTTTCCTGAGGAAGTTCTTTGTTCGTTATGAAATAAATTTTGAACAAAAAAAATAAAAGAATAATTGCTTGATTTGTTTTACGCTATACGTAGCTTCCAGTCGCTTACATTCACGTATAACATTAACGTTCGTAGTAAAAAAAATGTGGGCAGTTTGCACTAGTGGTGCGAGGCTAGGTCTCAGCGAAGCTAGTTCCGGCTTTTGCTAAGTATTCTTAAGTTTGCTAAGTTTTGCGAGGTTATGCATGGCTCCGGTAGGTTCACACTAAGTGTTGCTAGGCTTTGCTAAGTCTTACGAGGTTATGCATGGCTTAACTATGCCCATACTAAGTGTAAGCAAGATTTGTTAAGTTTCGCCAAGTTTTTGCGAGGTCATGCAGGGCCAGGCCGGTAAGCCACACAAGCCCCAGCAAGTCACACACATACAAGCCACAGTACGGGCATCACAATTTATTATGTACAGTGCTTCAGCAGCAGTAGTCATTATCGTCGATCCGGTCCTCGTCCTCGACGTCCGACCGTCGTCGTGGTCGTCGTCATGGTCGGTGGCGTCGGGGAAGGCTTAGCAAAGCACTTGCAAGTCATAGTTCTGTTCAAAGCTCTGCAACGAGCTCACCGTGGTGAGATTCACGTTGAACCAGAACCGGTCACTGATGCGGCAGCTGTGCTCGAACTCTACGCCGAAGAATTCGCGAGGGAAGCGGCCGTTCGCACCTCCCATGTATTTGTGGGCTTGGCGTTGGAATTTCTCGGTGACGCGCAGTCCCGGAACCAATTCCTGGTGGCGCCGAGCATTAGTCGTCAGCGTTCCTTGTCTCTGGCCAGAAACTCGGGATCCTCGGCTCGGCGACGGCGTTTGTCGGCGGCAGGCTCGGCGCGATGGGCAGGGTCGGCTCTCCTTCGTCGATCGTAGTGCCGCTGAGTCGCGCGCCGAGCTTCCTTGTAGGTCACAGACGTGACAGCTGTGCCCAAGCTCTATGCCTAGAAATTCGCGCTCTAATCGGACGTTTGCACCTCCCCGTGTCTCGGCGGGCTTGACGCTGGAAGTTTTCAAGCAGTCGCAGGCCGGGATCGCCGGGACAGCGAGCGTTATGGCGCCGACTCTCGCGTTCCCTGGACTGAAACTCGGGATCCTCCACTCAGCGTCGCCTCTTCCCAGCTGCAGCTTCGACGTGGTATTCTGGATCAGCTTGGCGGCGACGCATCGCTTCTCGCTTGGTAGTACGGCGCTCTTCCGGGTAAGCCGCTTCTTCTGCGGGCGTCCGTACGTTCTTCGGTCTTCCCAGGGCAGCAGCACGTACGCATGGCGTAGAGGTGGCGAGAAGTGTGTCGCCGCGCCGGCCCGAGCTTTTGCTCGCCTGTGGCGTCACGACTCCGCCCTACGTGCGTGGGGTGCGAGGATGATATGTGACTCGGTGCTCTCGCAGGTGGTGCACAGCTGGGCTGAGTTTTGTGGTAACGCTCCACGGTGGGACGAAAGCTTAAACAGCTCTGTTGTTAAAAATGTGTGCTTCGGCTACGTAGCTTTGGCTGTGCTGCCACAGAAAGTTGTCGCCGGTTATAAGATGCCTTGTTCGTGTCTCGTCCTTGTTCTTTTGTGGTTGATTGTGTAAGCGCTGTTATAATTTTCAAATCAAGATTCCTTGCTAACCCCTCCCCTGAAAAAAAAGAAGGCTGCGCGGGTGACGTACTCTGTCCTTCAGAAACATGCGGAACTTGGTAGCTCCTGCAGCACCCGCTGCTCTGTTTTCTCCCACATGACAATACATCAACGACACGTGCCAGGAGTAACACGGGAACACTTTACTATAGCAAAGGCAGACAGGCCGCTCAACGCCATTATGCTAACTCCGTTGTACGCTAAACAGGCGTAGAAGAGCGCTTTGTTTAATAGGCTTGCACTAGCACCCTTCAACTAACAGCGTAACTAAGTATACACACAAGGATATCTGCTGGCGTATGCATGGCCTAGAAAGGCCGCATGATGCGGATAGCGTTCAACATTGCAATAATACGCCTTATCACACGTCAGATACTGTCCCAGTAGGTTCAGCAATAAGAAAGAAGAAATGAAACGGTTGTGTAAATGTTTTCATAGATGCATTAAAAGGCCTAGCCGCGTTTACGCTAACAAATGAGCCTAATTCCCATGAATGCTCTCGTCCATGTCTGCCCAGACATAGAAGTGTTTGAATTAATGACTTGATGCAGCGTGCTAAACGCAGCCTATTTAGGTTGCAGCGTAATGACGTTGGAAATAAAGGGTCTCTGGTACTAGAAAGCGATGCACCCTTGCGTTATATTCGGTTGTTCGGCTTTTATGTTATGCTGTTTTGCGGTTTCTACACTCCAATACCCTGTCTGTTCTTCTAATGTTCCCAATCGGAATTTTTTTTTCAGTCAGCCTTTAGTGTTGTTTTGTTTTGTTTCGCTTCTTAAATTCTCAGATTTTACGAGCCTTTAGCGTCGTCGTCCTGTAATGTAGTGACGTATTTTGTGTGACATAGCACGCAACCTGCATAGCATGACATGTATGATAAGTGCTATTTTACAACTAAATAAAAAATGCCAACCTGCGCGCACGTGCATTCATATAACAACCCCTCAGAGCAACTCTATTGCGTAATCAGACAAGGACAGAAGTGACTGATATGCAGTTATCAGAGAAGTACTGATGTGGAACACTTGCACGATTTCTTGTGTCCTCTTACCGCCATGCCTGAATATAACAGAAGTATCGTCAAAAAAGAAAAAAATACGACATTCCGACTCGCCGTGTCCGCATGTCTACTGTAAGCCAGACACTCCTCAATCTCTGAGTATTGTGACGCAACCAGATAATCTCGAAAGAGCGTAGGTTAGGGCGTGTTGGTATTCCATAACTGAGGTTTTTTAGCGCACGAAAAGGGACGGAGACAGTAGCGCTGTGCCCGCGTCTTGCCACTGTCTCGCGTCCCTTTTCCTGCGCTAAAAAACCTCAGATAATCTTTGAGCGTGCACTCTAGCCAGCAGCAATTACGCCTCCGTTAAGGCGTAGGAAAGCTACAAGCATACCATGCTAATAGAAGAGTTACGTTTATAGCGCAACATCATGACCACTGTGGCCAAGATGAAAACAAACAATATCATCGAAAGGCGGCAAAAAAAAAAAAAGAGCCACAGGTACTGCAGGCGTCTAGCTACAAAGAGGCCGGTTGACGTAAGCAAGACAGCACTTAACATGGAGCACTTTTCTCTTCCTGAACATGGACTGCAAGCTCTTGTATCCTGCATTATGCTGCACAATAATTTGCTGCCACCTGTATCAGTTTGCCCGAAGAGGGCGCAGTCTGACGCCAACGCAGCGGAGCTGTCCTGCCTGAGCGTATAGCCCTCAGGAAACAGCGCAGCGAGTGTCACGCGTCTCTCGTTCAGGGAGGGCGTCGGGGAGGTTACTTTGTAGGTGATCACTTTGTCCGGTGTGCCTGGTAGTGTTTCGTTCTGGAATAAATTGATGCATGAAAAACTTAGCCAGCGTTCAACCGCAGCTGTTCGCTAAGGCCGCTGATCGGCAGCGAAAGTTGAAACTACCACTGTCATGCCAGCCTTGTCCGGAATAAAAAGCTCAAATGATTGCCAATATGAACTCCCAGTTCGTTGAACCACATCCTGAAA
Organism: Dermacentor andersoni; assembly: GCF_023375885.2. NCBI lineage: Eukaryota > Metazoa > Arthropoda > Arachnida > Ixodida > Ixodidae > Dermacentor > Dermacentor andersoni. Next base: position 187,410,770 of record NC_092818.1, on the reverse strand, counting down.
TTTTTCTGGAAAGCGCATGCAAGAGGATTTCAGCGGACAAAAATGAGTCGGTGATGACCAGAGCAGGTTGCTCTGAAGACGCATTTTGCATGCGACAAAGAGAAGAATAAAAGATCACAAAGGGTGCATCCTTATCGCGTTGCAACCAACAATTTAAGCGCTAGCTGACATTGTACGTATCTATAAATAGGCCCAGCTTACCCAGTGCAGTTTCTTCTGGATTGATCCAAGTCAGCACAGAAAGAACCGGCCTGGTGTTGCGTTCATAAGCCACGACAAAACCGAGAGATACACTTGTGACAAAGTTCATGTACAGCCGCGCATCTCGCTGTCATTTCGTGCTACATTGATGGGTACAGCCGTGCAACACAAAACGATCCCGCTTCAACTACAAGAGAGTAAAAGAACGCATATAGAGGAAGAGTATAGTACACGTACCAGAATAAGGTACGCCTTCTTTGACACCCATTTTAGATTTATAGCTGCTGAATTTTTTTCTGCATCTTTACATAGCCCGTTCCTTTAAGAGAGAGAATGAAGAGGAAAGGCAGGGAGGTTAACCAGATATGAGTCTCCGGTTTGCTACACTACACTGGGGAGGGGGGATAGGGGTTAGAAAGATGACAGAGAGGAAAACGCTAAAAAAAGGGGAAAAAACACGCACACATGGAGGCACACACACAAAAGGCGTTCCAGTTAAAGTCAATTTTACGAAGTGCCTGCGAGCCAGGACGCTATTTCGCTAGCTCAGCTGTTTTCTCCTAGTTTCTGCGTACATCTTTGGAGACCCGCCATGGTTCGTAGCGCGTATGCAAGTTGATGTCCCCGTGCCTCTGCTGGGGATGGCGACTTCAGCGGCGGCAGCGTATAGGAAGCGGACCAGCCTCCAGAGTGACACCGCAGGCGATGACACCAGTGTCTACTCGCTCAGTAGTGAGGACTTATCCGATGAAGCCTTCGACCTTGTGCGGAGCCGCAAGGCGAAACGAAGACACACCACCATGGCATCCATGTCTTCGAGCGCGCCAACGGCAGGACCAACTCGGAATACCGCAGTCAGTACGATTCTGTTTGTACCAGAACTCGCTACCGACCACCTGAGGCGACTCAACAGACAGTCTGTATCGGTGCAACTTGAAGCGGTGGCGCCAACTCAGGTAACAGACGTTAGAGTCAACCCACGAAAAAAAATGTTGGCTATTTACGTCACACGTGAGACTGCTCTGCGAAATTTGAGTAAACCTACAGAACATGGTGGCACAAAGCTCCACTCGTACATCCCCCTGGACAGTGGCTCCACTACTGATGTCATCTACGACGGGAACGCCTCCATTTCCAGCGCTGACTTGCCGATTCCAGTGACGCCTGCCATTGATCGCGTCGCCATAACCCATATGTAGCGCCTCGGCACATACCGCCGTGTGAAAATAATTTTCAAGGGCGAGACTCTCCCTTCGCATGTCAAGGTTGGCCACAAGGTGGGACGCCATGTGCGACCATTCATCCCAAGGCCACTCCAATGCCGCATTTGTATGAGGCTGGGACACGTGAGCGCCTTGTGCAAGAACACCAGAGTTTGCTCACGCTGCAGCGAGCCCCACTCGTTTCGTCGGGAAGCTGTTGCAGCCGTTAGAAAGCGACGCTCCCGACGCCGTTGGACTTCAAAGAATGCTGGTGCCTCTGTGAAAGTATGCCCCATCCGACAACACCTCCTCTTCTGCCCCCTAGGCCTGGCGGAATCTAATCTAAATCTGACACGGTCATGGCGGAGAACAATACAACATGGTCCGCAGTACTAAGGCCACAGCCATAACCAGAGCCAGAGCGAAAGTCATACCGAAGCTACAGCCTATGTCCGAGCCGATGCCACAGCCGACGCCGCAGCCGGAGCCGGATCCACGTCAAGTGATGAAGCTGCGAACCGCTGTAGAGTGCACAGCGCGGGTTCCTGATAAATTGCCCGAAAAAGACCGGCAAGTGGTTATGATGCTCAGATCTCTGATGAATACTTTTCGACTGCTCTTGAATACCCTGCACACTCCGTCAGCGCGAAGTGCAATGCAAGTGCTGGATGCTCTCAATTCAGAACTTGCAAGGCTTGAGTAAGCATCATGGCTCACCCGCAGCATTCTATTCGCCCTGAAGTCCAAAAGGTTGGGGGTGTACTTTAACGATATACTGCCACGTACTGCAACGTACTGCTGACAACCAGTTGCTTCTTGGTCTTCACAGGTGACTTCAACGTGCACCACCAGCTATGGGGAAGCGCCAAGATTAGCCTCAGACAGCAGAATGACGGCTGCCTAATGTATCGGCGGGCCACTTGCTTGGACTAGACTGATTTCAAGGCTCTTTGCTGCGTGTACACACAGTGAATACACTCTATCCCGCTTTCCTCTTTCTGTTCTCCCTTTCCCTTCCTCCAGCGTAGGGTAGCAAACTGGACACTCGTCTGGTTGGCCTCCCTGCCTTTTCTCTCTTTGCTATATCTGTCTCAATAACGGCTTTTTTTGTTATAAATCGTGCACCTGGGGAGGTATTCTGTAAGAGTCCACCTAGTCGACTGTCCGTTTCGGTCGTTCCTGATTGGCTAAGGCCCCTCGTATACTCCTCGCTCGTACAGCTGCATCCAATCAGGAGCGGTCGAAATGTACAGTCCATTAGGTGGACTCTTACAGAATACCCCCCTGCTTGCAGAGCAAGGTCTTATGCGAATTTTCGGCAAAGATTATTGAAGGCTGAACCAGCTAAATTTTCGTTAATATTTCTGAATAATCCGACTGGAAAAAAGAAAATGTGCGATTTTTTTCCGTTAACAGTTGCAAGTTAGCGTTGCTGTGCAACAAATTGAGCCTCCCGGTCATAAAACGAAAAGCAAGATATGTCAATTGAAGGTCTCCTCAAGAGGTTTAGTTTCCGCCTCTTGGAAAGTCTCGTCAGCTGCAGCAGAAGGAAAAGCTCGTTGGCAGCGACATATTGATTCAATGTTCAACGCACCCTATTCCACTACTCCGCGAAATGCCAAATCTGAAGCGCAAATACACGTCGCTTTCTATCGAAAATCTCGCGCACGCGTGGCGCGCTCAAATATTCAATCACACTCTCTTTTTAGATGCGCACGTACACGAGCCATTTCGATTTTCTTCAAAACTCCTTCCGCGATATTTATTCTCGACAATCTTTCTGTTTGCTTCAGAACCAACCTGAAAAAAAAAGAGCCGTCATCAGATTACACACGAACAAAAAAATAAAAAACTGGTGCCTTCTGCAACGCTACTTTCAGTAATTACTGCACGCCTTGATAGGAAAGCTTGACCACTCACTATGCGTAGACGAATTAACGTTAAATTGTTCATCCACGCGTGGGTTGAATCATTCGGGATAACGTAATTTGCAATAACGCAGTTCTCAGTGCTTCTCAACAAGTACTCCTCGACACGCAATCAAATATTTCTCCAGATTTAACAATTTATTTAAATCTACGTGTTCTTTAAAACTCGAGGCTCGATCCGTGAAAAGTGTTGGCATTCTCAGCGGTCATTGAGCGATAATGACCGTGGCCCAAGTTCGGCCCTTTGTCTTAAAATGTGATCAGCCAGCCACTGCGAACGAGACTGCCGCTGTCTTTGGTTATCTTGCGATAGTAAGTGTCTTCCACGCTAAGTAACGTCACGTATAATAGAAATGAACCAGAGGAAATCGTTTCGGATAGCTGGCTCTGAAGAGGCATACCTTTACATATTTTGTTGAGAAAAAAAGTTGATCGAGATAAAGCTGTACTGGACTTGTGCAGTTGCCTGGCTAACAAGAAACAGTTTGCGAGAAAAGGGAGGGACGCACAGTCACTGACGGCAGAAAATTAGGCTTGGCGATGAAATTAAGGAGTTTGCAGGTGCAAGTTGGAATCACATAGCGCATGACAGGGATAATAGGAGATCGCTGGGAGAGGCCTTCGTCCTGCAGTAGACATAATAAATAGGACAGGGACGATGATTATGATGATGATCCTAATGCTATGTATATAAAGCGGTGTGTCCTACTGAATATTCAAACCATTGTACATAAAGACGCGCGCACAGAAGGACACTAGCTTATTTAGATTCAATTAATAAGGCAAAGCTACCATCTCTTCGCACGCGATGCGTACCGCCCTGTACTATAGGCTAAGTGCTTCTAATAATGCCGTTTCTTTTAGGTCGGCAATAGATGACTTAAGAAGAGTTAGGTGATACGCGGCTTCAGGAGTGTTATTTTGATCAGGCGTTTACCCCACGAAGCGAGTCGCTCACGGAGAACACATCAATAATAGATGAGCAGGGGCCCTTGTTTGAGCCATTTCCAACTGCGGTGATTCATGGCAACCAGACGAACACCGCGAGGATGGGTTCCGGCAATTTGTAAGGGGACATTCCTTCACGTGACCTGGTGGCGACTAAGCAGAAGCGAATCAGACACAGATGCTCTTCTGGAATACCCCCGGGCCCTAACTCCCACGTGCGTGTCGGAGACGGAATCATTGTGCTTCCCTCTTTCCCTGTTCGTGCACAGCCATGTGCGCGTGTTTTGGGTGAAACCAACAGCAAGCTATCCTCGGAGGAAAAAGGCTACAAACCTCTGATTGGCCAGGAAGAATGTGTGGGGGATGTCATTATATCCTGACACCAGATTGGGCGAAGATGACAGGACCAGGACGACGGAGGTGTTAAAAGACGAGATGGACGCTTGGTATAAATGGTATAAACATGAACAAGGTGCCTCAGAAAGGCTGGCTAACGTTTCGATACGAGGACTTAACTTCACTAGAAGAGAAACTTGGGCGAGTTGGTGGTAATTCATGTTTCGTAAATTAGCATTAGCTTTGTTAATTTCCGAAACATGAAGGACTTATCTTCGTCATAGGCAGCCTCGTTACCCTCGGCAGTTTAGTTTTAACGGGTTAAGGGAGTGACGTCAAATATCGCTGAGACAACAGTTTCTTGGCTAGCTTTTTTTCTCTTTTTTTCGACAAATTTAACCTGTGCCTATTTGTTGATTTATCGCGTAAATCGGCGACAGCGCGTGCGTGGAGAGTGATGTATGCGAAGAACTAGCGCCTTAGAGGCAACTTATTTTACGTGGCTGAGATGATATTTTGTTGAGCTATACAGCGTTTTTTCGTAGGCGCAGCCATATTGTGAACGCAGGGGCGCCGCCTATGAGCAGCGCCATACTGGCTTGGGTGAAAGCGCTGTTTTGCATGGCAGGTACAAGCTCGGCGGTAGATTCTGGCGTTTGTTTTCGCGCTCGTGCGGTCTATTTAGTATGACGTGCGTGTTCTACGTGGTAAACGGTTCTGTGAGACGTGCTGATGTGGTTTAAGGCGTCGTTGCCGGAATTTCTGCTGGCGATGAGGTGGACGGAACACGCAGCGCGATGTGTGCGCGCGTATTTGAGCCTACAATCAGCCTCGAAGATCAGTTGTGCATTTCTGAATGTTCCACTCACTAATGTGACATTATTGCAGTATTCTCTATTTCTAAGCTGCGGTTTAGGAGCGATGAAACATACGCGACGATTGTAAAAGCGTGGGTACCGTTCTGCTTCGATAGGAGCTCTGCTGTTATACTTTGACAAGCGTTCAAACTGTTCGCTGCAGGTTACATTTCGTGACTACTTGGTTCGATGGATGAGGTTTCCGCCCCTGAGTGAAATAGTTTTGGCTAGTAATAGCAGCATATCTTACAGTCCGAATTAAGCTTGTCCAGCAAAGGGACTGTTTACGAACTGCGGGAGCGTCCTAAGCAGTGGTAGGTGCTGGATTACAGATACCTTTGTTCTATATACCGCATGGTCCAAGCATACGGCATCAGCGGTTATATATCTATAAACGTTGTGCGGCGTGACTATGCCAGGTCATATTGCGGCGTTAGCCCATTTTCGCTTGCTTTTTCGAGAAAGAGGAGGATAACCGAATATTTTTTTCGGTTGTGTTCGTTCCGTTGTCTACGACGCACTCACACCTCTTGCAGGAATTTTGTCCTCAAATATAGCCTTCGCATTCTTTTTGTGAGATCCCTCTCATATATTGTGGCTGTATACAGGCCAAAAAGGCAATGCCGAAGCGCCTAGCTTATATATGTATCGTGCTGGTTCACCAACCGCAGTGATCGCTGTGTTGAGCAGCACCATCGACCTCATGCAGGAAGGCTAGCGTAGACATATGGTAGTTTGAAGCCTACTAGACTTGAAATGCGCGAGAACGATGCCGGTGCATCACAAATATTTGATAGCGCCTGCCGCTTAGATGTTTCGTGGTTGCCTTAGGTTGGCCGTGCACGAGCATGCGCTCTTATGCTTTGTTTTACTCCCTACGCCAAGCGATCAGACTGTGAGCTGATTTATAATTTAATGCTGGTAATACAGAGACGCCGGTTTTCTTTGTTGAATTAAAGCTGATATAAGCAAAATAGTTCACAACACGCACACACACCGCGATTGATAATGTGCGCACACCGCGGCTGATAAAACGCGTCACATTTTTGCGCCCCCAAGACATATTTCCGCCTACTGTAGTTACCGATGCACCGAAAGGCTTCCCTGACGACCTTATATGAATGGACATGGCGTAAATTTCACAAAGTACGATCTAAAACACCTCGAAATCGTTCCGCAGCACGCGGCAGCAATACTTTCAAGCAGGGCCGCGCCGGATCGCCCAAGCCAGAGAGGAGGAAAGGCTCTCCGCGCGCCCTATCTCCCGTTGAAAAGGTCTATAGGCTAACCGTTTTCTTTCTTTTCATTTTTCCAAAAAATTAAATAGTGCTGTGTGGGACGAACGTGCGGTTTCCAGAGAAGTGAGTGCAATATGACAGCGCCAACATTTTGCTTACCTTCTTTCCCGAAAGAAGCCAATTTCCGCAAAACATTTATTCATCGTAAAAATAAGTGATTGCACTTTGATTAGCATACCGAGTGATCTATAGGACGAACGAGCGGTTTCCTGAGAAGTGAGCGCATTAAGGTGGCACCGGCATTTTGCGTTTTTTTTCCGAGGGTAGCCAATTTGCATAAAATGTTTATTTGTCGTGAAAATTTGTGGTAGCGCTTGGATTATAATGCAGAGTTATGTATGAGAAGAACAGCGGTTGCCAGTGAAGTGAGTGCAATATGACAGCTCCAACATTTTGCTTACCATTTCCTCAAAAGAAGCCAATTTCCGCAAAATATTTATTCATTGTGAAAATAAGTGGTAACAATTGGATTACTATGCCGAGTTATGTATGGGATGAACGAGGTGGTTTCCTGAAAAATGAGTTTGCTATGGCGGCACCGACATTTCGCTTACCTCTCTTCCCGAAAGTAGCCCACTTCCGCAAAATATTTATTCATCGTGAAAATAAGTGGTAGCACTTACGTTAGCATGCAGAGTGATGCGTTGGACGAACGAGCGGTTTCCCGAGAAGTGAGTGCAATATGGCTGCGCTGACATTTTACTGAGCTATAGGCTTACCTTTTACCTTTAGACATTAATAAATTAAGCTATAGGGCCATTAGATTGCTGTTTACAGGTTATAAAATACGAAGGCAAATCGGAAAGTATTTTTCCCATTCTTTATTAGCCAAAATAAGGTTCGTACAAGTAATTACAAATATACGTGCAATTCTACGTACCTTACACTATTTTTCCACATAGTCCGCACAGCGGTTCAAACTTCAGACATTTGTCCCATTGCAGCACTAAAATTGAGACGTCCCAGTGCCAAAACGCACGCTCCCCCCCCCCCCCCCCCGGCACGCTCATTCACAACACCACCACGTCACACTTCTCAAAGCTAGGCACCTTTCCCCTTACGCGGGCTGCGTTTCCCTGAGGATTTCTACGGCCGTTCGTCCCTTGCTCCATAGAAAACGAATCACATTTCTTTGAACGCACGCCGTGGACGTGTGAAGCACAGCCGCCATCTTGAACAACTGACAGCAGCGCCGTGCCTCGGTGCTACCGGCAGGTGAAGCCGAGCCGGTCCAAGAAAGATCCATCATTGGGAATGGATACGTTGACTTCGCATTTACTGAGACAATTTGGCTAAACAAAATAGGGGCAAAGACTTTCTGATTCATCCTTTTATTCAAAATAAATTCCAATAGAATCAGGGCAACATTTCAATCAACAAGGAGAACAGGTTGGCTTCAGGAAGGGATATCCCTATTGCAAAATCCAGTGCCACTGGGACCTAGTGCGCCGGATTATGGGCCCAGTGCAGCGCGCTGGATGCTGGGGCGCTGGGAAGGCGCAGCGTGCTGGGAGGCACTGGCTACTCGCGCGAAAAACAGCTTTAGCGCGTTAAATATGCGGTGCCTGAACGCCGTATATATTTTCTTGAATACAGAAAGCAACAAAGAGGGCTTTAGTGCAATAAAGAAAAGGAAAAGAAAACGTAAAAATAACACTGCTGCGAACGGGATTCGAACGTCCGACCTACAGATGCCAAGCCCGGCACTCTACCGCTACGCCACGCCAGAATTTTTTTTTTCTTTATTTCCAGACAATCAACAAATACATCAATACATACTGCTCCCACCATCTGACAATATTCACTTTCCCACCGCTGCGCTTGAAGCTTGCGGTTCAGATTACAAAATTTTCATTTTGGCAAGGGCATCCATCAATGACAACAGATCATCGTCATACGCTAACTTCTGAAAAACTTCCCGCAGTTTACTGATATTCTCAGCAAAATACGAGTTTACTGTTCTCACATTTATATCACGATTCCTTACAGCCATGCGGTTTCTCCAGATACTGTGAAGGCCGAGAAGAAAGAACATATCATAAGGTGTACTGTCTTGCACTGTGGATAGGTAACGGATACCATGCGCTGTTAACGGCAATTCTTTTTTAATAGTTCTTTGCATAATATCCCAAAAGAAGACCGCACTCCAACAGTCCAGAAAAACGTGTTCTATAGTTTCTGGTTTCTTGCAAATCAAACAGTTAGTCCCCCATGGTAAATAGTCCCCTCTTTCTTCTAGCCATGTTTTTACAGGCAAGGTATTAGTATGTAGTTTAAAAAAGAATGTTTTCACTCCCCCTGGTACAATCATTCGTTTCACACGTTTTAGGACATCTTTCCCTTGGCCTTCGCGGTACATTAATCGATATAATGGTTCTGGGAACATAATATCTATTAAATCCGAGCTTATCCGCTTACGACTGACTGCAGCCAAATATTCTATGGAAAAGTGGTGGTTTAAAAATCTAAATGCTACGACCACCTCACGTAAAAATTTACTCGTTGCGTAACACCCACCCTCCCTCATCGAGACAACAAAGTTTGTTGTCTCGCCACGCCAGAAGACAGAAACATAGGGATAATTTGCCATGTCAAAGCCGAGAAGCAGTTTGTTTCGCAAAACTACGTCTCGTACAGGCATGAATGAATTATGGGGTTTTACGTGCCAAAACCACTTTTTGATTATGAGGCACGCCGTAGTGGAGGACTCCGGAAATTTGGACCACCTGGGGTTCTTTAACGTGCACCTAAATCTAAGTACGCGGGTGTTTTCGCATTTCGCCCCCATCGAAATGCGGCCGCCGTGGCCGGGATTCGATCCCGCGACCTCGCGCTCAGCAGCCTAACACCATAGCCACTGAGCAACCACGGCGGGTCACGTACAGGCATGGCTGATGCGCTATCGCCCAGCAAATAAAACTCACGCCTGTAACAGAAAGAAAAAGTTTCTGTCCGTATTCAGTAGTATGCTTGGAAGTACCACAACATCGATTTTTCACTTGCGATTGCTATTTTACCTTCGAAAAAAAGTTCTAAATGAACCGCCGACCCGGGACGGTGTATGGGCTGTTACTGCCGATTTCGATAGTCGTTTTTTGTTCTTCACGCAAAGGATATGCGACGTTTCCTTAGTTCAGTGATGCCTTTCAGTCAACACGCCTGTCTAGTCATATATCTTCGTCAGAGAAGCGCAGGCTAGTGCTGGGAGCCTTCGGCGATAGCACATATACCTGTGTTTATGACGGGTCACATCGGCGGTCATCGCTTCTTGTGCTGGCACTGTCGACATGAAAAAATTGTTTATTTAAGAACACCGATGCGAAAGCTGAAATATAGAGTGATTTATACATGTTAGAGTACTTGATTCCTGAGCCTAGACGCGCCGATAGCGTGAGGACGGACTCGGCGGATACGCTAGGCCTAACCTAGCGGTTAAAGGTTAAAGACTGCGCAAAGAGAGCCGGAACAAAAAATGGCAGGCTTAACACTAAGAGATGGAAAGAGAGCGGTGTCGATTAAAGAGCGAACAGCTATAGCCGATGCTCTAGCTGACATTAGGAGAAGAAAATGGAGCTGGGCTGGCGATGTAATACGTAGGGCAAGTAATTGATGGACCATGGGAGTTACGAATGGGCGCCAAAGAAACGAAGTCGAGGATGGCGGAAAATTATGTGGGGTGATGAAATCAGCGCCCGACAGGGGTAATTGGAGATCGCTGGGAGAGACCTTCGTCCAACAATGGGCATAAAAATAGGCTTCTGATGATGGACCTGTTTTGATGGGAAGTACACATTATTATTGTTGTTATTGTTACTACTAATTATTTAAAACCCCGATATGATTAAGAGGCGCACCTTAGTAAGGAATAATCTTGGCACTTTACAGAACCTGAAGTGATCCTCTTAATTTCCGCACAGCGACATCACTGCGTGACGAGTCACAGATGCGTAGATTAATATGTTATTCAAGCGTGTATCGATTCGGCGGCACCAAAACCATGTTATGCTGGCTGGCAGAATGAACTGTGAGAACATAGGCCTCGATAACGGCGTAACTGGCAAGAGCTACTTGTCGTTGAAGCAACTTCCGGTAGTCGAGTGGGTAAAGCCTTCAGCCCGTAGCCGCAAGGACGGTGGTACAAGTGGTACAAGCGCGCAACTGTATCGTTGTAAAAAATGAAATGACAGCATTACAGGTGTCAAGGCTCGAACTGTCGTTCATGAAGGGCCGAGCTGAATGTGACGTGGAGACCTGGATCGTAGTACCAGCGGCTGCATCGCTAACGCGCGGTTAACGGCGGTGCGGATATCTGTACTGGGACCCAGGTCACTCCGGGTGATTCAGGAACCCGGCTGTACAGTCGACCGGAGGAATGGGGTGGATAAGGGCAATTCTGTGTATCTGTGCGCATAATTTCCTCTCGCTAAGAGGGACAGCAGGCTGTACTGTTGCTTTTGGCACGACCCTTGGTGCCGGCGCCGAGCAACTTTCGCTAGGTGGTGAAGGCCATTCGTACGTACGTACAACATTTTAGTATAATACTCCCCCCTGCATGTACGTTAATACCGCTCCGACATCATCGCTAATACAACCCCTCAATACACCCTAAACCGCCCGGACCCCATAGCTAATAGAGACTCCTCGAAGAAAAAAAATTTAATCGGGCCTTCTACTCTGTGACGAAGGACGACCAGCGAAGCTGTTACGTATTCTTCTAAAATGACGAAATTACGTACGACTATATGTATGCAATTAAAGCAGCAAGACAGACACAGCCGGCGCTCATGTTTCCGGTTCTGTTCGCCTGCCCGCTCGTCACGGGCGCGCTGCAGATCGTCGCCGCGTAGGAAATAGCTACGACGGGCCTTAGTGGCGTCCTGCCGTCGTCGCTGACACTCCCGGTTCTGCTGACGCGTCCGGTCATTACGAGCACGCTGCGGGTCTTCGTCGGTCGGCACACTCGGCGGGCCACACTCGTCGACGGACGCACGATCAGCCTGAGCGGCTTCCCGCCGCCAGCGCACCCATTCTCGCTGTCGCTCCCGTCGTCGTTCTATAGGAGGAGACGTTGCTCCTCGTCCGTGCGCCCCATGGAATCGCTCAAGGACAACTGCCGATAAGGCCGCCAGGCGACGCGGACGTCACTCTATAGACGAACACACATTGGTAATCACACATATAAACACACATATGTGTGCGCTTATTACGGCCTTTACACGGACACAGCGGTAAAAATGTTTTACAATAACGATTTTATAGCAAACGGTCGGTTTCTTTTTGAACATATCTCTCTCTCTCTCTCCATATATATATATATATATATATATATATATATATATATATATACACATTGCTCTTGCATTTTTCGCTAAATCGCCACCGAATGTTTTTACATCCTTTGACCCTTTCCTATTATGAATATGTCTACTTATCCTGCCATGTTTTATTTTCTTTGGCTCTATAGCCTTCGAAACGCAATTCCTGGCGCATATTGTTTCTAATGCCGTTGTATTGCTGCTGCACATATTGGTGAATGATCATCAGGCAATCCTTAGATAGCAGCTGTCTGAGCCCGCTGTGCTGCACGCACGACGGTAGAATAGCACTGAGCGCCACGGGGTCATTCTTAGTGGCAATAAATCTGCTTCCGGTAGCCTTCCCTTTACGGGAATGTGACACAAATAGAACGTGTTGTTGACAGGAAGCAGATACATCGTGACCTAACACCGACGCTCAATAACTCAATTCTTTCCGTTTTGTAATTGCGTGTTCCGTATCTGCCCGGGTGGTCGTAAGTATGGGGTTCTGAAGTGTAACTGTACGCTCTTCTCTCTTGAAACGATGGCTGTTATATAACGGGATTCTCGGCACGTCCTGTCGGTGAGTGCTGGGCCACTCATGTTTCACCTTGTGATCAATGCCTACGTGCACAGCTGTATTTGCCCTCGTTTCCTGGATTACGTTTTACATTACCTTTGTAATCACATTGGTTCATTTAATTTATATCGTGTCCTTTTTCACCTGCCTCGTTCTTTTTGTTGTTCGCTCATAATCATTGCCGCGTTATCGCCATATTATATTCTTCGTGCAAGAAATTGTCTCACACTGGTTAAAACTGAAAAAAGAAGAACTGAACTTCGGAAACTTAATTCCCAAATGTATCGTCATAATGATTCGATTACAGCTTGATTATTATGATTTCTTGTACCTCTTAACATGTTAAAGAAGAAAATGTATTTTTTTTTATTCGAAACAGCCTTGCAATAACTTGTAGTGATGAATGGTGCATGACATGATTAATGGTGAGCCTTCTGGTGCTGACCACAAGGTTCTGGGTTCGATTCCCGGCTGTGGAGGCCACAGGTTGACATATAAATAGCGTGCTATTAAACAAACGTTGTGGTATCAGCAATCACTCGGGGATTTCTTGAACAACTTTATGAGTTGTCGCTAATAAAAACTAAGTATGATATTTACCCTAACTTTACTCTTTCATCAAAGTTAAGACCGATGTTTGAATAATAGGTTTTTGAGAACGTTTTCACGCATCAATTACATGTATTGGTGGCGCGCTGTATATGGGGAAGCAATTTTTGTTACTTCAAGTTCCTAGAATTTTCAAAACAAGCGTGAATACACGCAAAGTGCCCCTAGAGGCCAGTCGCGCGGCAGTTTTGCGCGGATTCGCGGGCTTGTTTCACGCTCGGATAAACAGATTTATGTAGCACGTATTGCGCAAGAGAAAGTTGTATCTGGAGATTTTCATGTTGCTCTAGTATTTTGCCATTGATATTTTTCACCTAATTAAGATATTTGCGAGGTTTATTCGTTTATTCAAACAAAACTCGCAGCGCCATTGGCATTATTGCGATGTATTAATTAATTAAGACTAATCATATAATTAGGCAGAAGGCAAATATAGTATGAGTATCTTCAAGCGACGGGGAACAACATTACCTTAATTCTGTTCAGGTACGTGGAATTTGCATATTTTTAAATCCTGGTGCATGATAGTTGGGACACCCTGTATATGCCACTAATTTATTCATCACAGCTTATTTCTTTGAGTTCAGACAAGCAGACACACAGATGCTCGGAGCTTCTTTAATTTGGTGTGGAGAACGTAGCAGAGACACTTGATTTCATCCACGTAGAAAGATTTGGATGCATTTAAAGTTAGGACATGTTAGCTAGAACATCCGATATGATAATGTATTTATTGGGGATATTCTTGGATTACAGTAATGCTATAACAATAAGTGTACAAGACAACAGCTTTTAACGATCAATTATTTGTTTGTCTTAATATTTCGGTCAAACTATATCGGTTTGAAGAAGGCTCGTTCGAAAAAAAAAAATTGAATTTTAGAGTGTAGTGGCACGCCGAAGGGGGGGGGGGGGGGGCAGGGGGGGGGGACTCCGGAATAATTTGTACGATCTGGGTTTCTTTAACGTGCACCGAAATCTCAGTACATGAGTGTTTTTGCATTTGGCCCCCATCGGAATTCCGCCGCCGTGGCCGGGATTTGATCCCGCGAGCTCGCGCTTGGCAGCCCAGCACCATAGCAACTAAGCAATTACGGTGGGTAAGCCTTGTTCGCTGGCCCTTCCTTTTTCTGTTTGCCAAAACACGTACGAATTACCCTTCAGGGATATTCTGTGACCTGGAGCTGTTGCACATGGTGGCTCAATAAAGGAACATCAACAGTAGTAGGATGCGTTCCTGTCGAAGACTTAGAAAAGTCAGCTTCGCCTAACATATGAAACATTAATTGCAAATTATTAGACAGCTATATGGAGTAAGGTTAGTCGTTTTATTAGCTGCATAAACTGCTGGAAACATTCGCTTACTAACTAGATTAACGAGCACATAGTCACGCGCCCAGGCAAACACGAACACATCTCACTCAATGACCGCAGACACTCGCAGTCAAAACGTTGGCGTGATGAAGAGCGGCGGCAGCGGCGAGCGAGTTCTTCGTGCTGCCTCTCATATGAACAGGAACTAGGCGCGCGAGAATATATAGCTTATGGAAATGATGCCCACCATGGGGCCCACAGTCATTCACCCTAGCCTTATTTCAGGTAACGCACAAGTACAGCACCACGATGGCCAGCCCCACTAACGAGCTCGTGGTATGGCAGTGGAACTGTCGGGGCTTCACTAAGAAGCAACCACTGCTGCAACAATACGTCCGACACGCGCAACCCAAACCCGACATCATAATGATACAAGAAACAGTAGGTACCGTACCAAAGCTTCCAGGTTACACTGCGAATGCCTCGCCGATTCCCGTTGATCGCGGACTTGCAATTTTAATTCGGAAAGGGATAGTAGTGCAAGAACAGAGCGTAAGCGGCACACATGCGGAAAACATGCTTGTAGAGCTCCTTCCCAATAGAACACGCAACCACAGTGTATTCCTCCTCAACGTATATAGTAATCCGGCTCACTCACGGGCTCGTTTCTTCTCTCTGTTCCAAGGGGCGCTTGCCTTGGCGGGCGCAAACCCGTTTCTGGTGGGGGGAGACTTTAACGCCCCGAACGAGGCCTGGGGCTATGGCTACACTACCGCCAAAGGTCGACGCCTGTGGCAGGACCTGCATGATGCCGAATTAACTCTTATTGCCGATCCCACGGCGCCGACCCGCACGGGCACCTCTACGGCACGGGACACGACACCAGACCTGACGGCGGTCCGTAACATGCCTCAAGCAATGTGGCGCAATACCTTTGAAGATCTCGGTAGTGACCATATGATCATAGAAACACGAATTCCTCAGGCGGGTACACCCCCTTTACCTAAGCTATTCAAATGGACGGACTGGGACAAATTCCGAAAGCAGCGAGTTGAACAGAGAGGTGAGGAGAACATCGATGACATCGAGGCATGGATGGAGGCGCTCAACGACGACATGAACAAGGCGACGCAGACGCTCGCACCCCAAGTCCAGGTTGACAAGATCGACAGCCGACTAGCCCACCTCTGGGAAGCCAAGACATCACTTAACGCAAGATGGAAGAAGCAAAGGCACAACCGAAAGCTTCGTAAGAAGATAGCACATATCAATCGCCAGCTGGAAGAACATTGCCGGACCTTAAGCCGCCAACAGTGGTATGACATCTGCAACGCAGTCGATGGGCAGCTCCACAATGGAAGCACGTGGCGTCTCCTTCGTCACCTCTTGGGGGAAACGCAGAGCAAGTCTGCTCAGCGAGCAAACCTGCAACGCCTTTTGCACAAGGAACGGGCTACCACGAGTGACCACCAGCTCGTGACACGCCTGCTAGCCAAGTACTTCCCTCAACGGCCCGATGTTCAACACGAAGATTACACTGGAGAGACAAATGCGACACTTGATGAAGAATGTCACGAGTCAGAGATCCGCGCAGCTCTCCACGACCTTAATGGCAAATCAGCACCTGGTCCCGACAAGGTTACGAACAAGACTCTAAGAAACCTCGATGATGCCTCGATAACCGCTCTTACGGCATACATCAACAAATGCTGGCGAGCAGGTCGCATCCCAGAGGCGTGAAAATGCTCTAAAGCAGTCCTGATACCGAAGCCAGGCAAGCCGTCCAGCCTCGATCACTTGCGGCCCATTTCCCTCACATCCTGCGTTGGCAAGGTGATGGAGCACGCGTTCCTCTCCCGCATCAACCACCACCTGGAGGACACTGGAGCCTACCCACCCACTATGGTGGGCTTCCGGTCACACCTCTCCACTCAAGACGTCATGCTCCAGCTCTACCACCAGATTATCAATGACCTAACTAGTGGCAACCGGGCCATCCTCGGCCTAGATCTGGAAAAGGCATTTGACAATGTAGCACATGCAGCAATCCTGAGCCGCATAAACAAGCTCAACTTGGATGAGCGAAGCTACAACTACGTCAGAGACTTCCTGTCGCACCGCACAGTCACCCTCGCAGTCGGCAGCATGACATCCGACGAACATACACTAGGAAGCACCGGCACTCCTCAAGGATCGGTCATATCCCCGCTCCTTTTCAACCTCGTGATGCTGGGTCTCCCGGCCTACCTCGACGAGATCGATGGCCTCCATCACGCCTTGTATGCAGATGACATCACCCTGTGGGTCAACAAGGGCAGTGACGGTCAGATAGAATGCACCTTACAAGCAGCGGTCTCTGCAGTCGAAACCTACCTCCAAGACACAGGTCTCCGACTATCTCCACTGAAATCGGAGCTGCTCGTCTACCGCCCGCGCCGCCGGCCCAAGCCTACAGCCGAATCGCGCCAATGTGACGACATAATCCTCTATACGCAAGACGGCTCCTGCATTCCCCGAGTCCCGAAGATACGCATCCTAGGCATGCATATAACAGCCAACGGGTCAAACATAGAAGCTATTCGCAAAATCGAAGGCAAGGTTACAGCGGCTACCCGCCTGATCAAACGCATTACAAACGAGCACACGGGCATGAAGGAGGACAGTGTCATGCGCCTCATACACTCTTTCGCAATCAGTCACATTACTTATGTGGCTGCCTTCCACAACTGGAATGTCACTGAAAGGGAGAAAATCAACACCCTTATACGCAGGACTTACAAGATTGCCCTTGGTCTACCGGAGTCCACAAGCACTGCTCGTCTGCTACAGCTGGGGGTATACAACACGCTTGAGGAAATCGTGGATGCGCAAAGAACCTCTCAACTCGAACGCATGTCTCTGACAGCCACGGGCCGGTACATCCTGCAGAAACTCGGCTTCAACTACCACGTCCAACACGGTCAGAAACAGGTCATTCCACCCGACCTCAGCGACACGCTGATTGTCGCCCCTATACCTCGAAACTTGCACCCCGAATTTAATCGGGGCCGACGCCAGGCCCGTGCCAAGACACTGCTGCGCTCCTTGGGTGGAAAGAGGACTACGCGCTTTGTAGACGCCGCAGAATACACAGGAGAACACCGGTTCACGGCGGTAGTCGTAGACGTTAGCTCCCGGCTTACGCACGCGTGTAGTGTCGCAACGGAATACCCCGAAACAGCGGAAGAGGTAGCGATTGCGCTTGCGCTTACCGACCCCCTCTGCGAGGTAGTTTTTAGCGATTCACAATCCGCAGTTCGCAACTACGCGCGGGGGCGCATTTCCTCCGAAGCTCTCCAGATTCTAAGGAAAGCTGGTCGACAGCACTTCGATAAAACCGCGATCATATGGTTTCCAGCGCACGTCGCCACCCCCACCGATGAGGGCCTCATTAACTTGAACGAGGTAGCACACCGCTCTGCGCGAGAACTGACCCGCTGCGCAGAATCGGAGACCGCCTCTTCAAGTTCGGAACTCCTGGTTCAAAACACGCGAGACCGCTTGGTCAGGTACAATGACATCACCAAGCACTACCAGCTAGGCAGGCGGTTGCTGCCCCACCTCACCCTATGCTGAAACGTCGCCAGGCAGTCATCTGGCGACAATTGCAAACACAAACATTCCCCAGTCCGGTGCGATTGCAGCCCATTTTCCCCGCGCAATACCCGACTGCTCTTTGCAAATTATGTCAAGAAAATAGAGCGACGCTGTCACACATGTTGTGGGAGTGTCGGGTTACATCAGCTACAATGGCAGTAGCTCCGGAGGCTCTTGCGTCGAAGTGGGCCGCCGCTCTGCGCAGCTCCAACCTCAAGACACAAGAGTGGGCTGTCCAGCAAGCCCGAGAGGCGGCGACGAGGCAAGGCCTCGAAGTCCCCTCATGGGAGACCTGAGCCCGGGTCGTCAAATTTGCCGGATTCAAAATAAAGATGTTTCCATCCATACTCGATGCCGTCGGTTATCTCAGATATGCTAGCTTTCCGACCATGTTAAATATGAACGTTTGAGTGCAGTGGGGTCGTGCGGGGACTCGGGGGCCTGGGAGGTCCCAAATTCTTGTGCAAAATAAAGCTTTGTCCTCCTCCTTCTTCCGACCCAGCGCAGATTCCCTCCACGATAGGACGCGCGCGGCCCCGCTCAGACGCCGCAGCCGGAGTGGAAGAGCAGTTGCGCACTAACCTGCCCTCCCTCTCCCTTCTGGTGCATGCACACCTCCCCGCTCCCCCCCCATCACACACCTTGAGGCGCCTAAGAAGTCGGTGCGCACCCTCCCCGTCTTCTTCCCATGAGAGCGCGCAGACACCGCCGCATGAAGCCACCATCCTTCTCTGCTCACACTCTCAAGCTTTCTCCCGCACCTAAAGCTGACGGCGCGCGGCCGCGATGTTATCTCACTTGGACTTTATGCGGAACACTACCTCGTCACGAAGTCATTGACAGTGACGGCATCTACTTGGGGGTACTCAGGTATATTTCTGAATAAATATGCGCTACCTTCGATTAGAAAGGAAGAAAAGGCTGAGCCTAGCAACTTTCGAAAACTATTGCTGCGCCAAAATGGCACAAATACCTGAAAATGCTTTGAAACCTCCGGCGTCACTCTGACCTACCAGCGCTCAAGTTTGGCCGTGAAATTGAAAAAAATAAAAATTAAGTTTTTTTTTTGTGTTAACCAACATTTTTGAGCCAAATGAACGCAGTTTCGAAACGCAACTAAGCTAATCTAAGCTGCTTTAGCCTTGGTATGCCATTTTCATAATCACAACATCCCTCTTCCATGTTTATCCCGTCTAGTCAACTTGTCTTGTTCATCATTCTCCCCGATGATTACCTTTGCAACGAACGTTCCGCAAAAGTCACGTATGATACATACATAAGACGACGCGACAATGTCACATCCATTCGGCTGCATAAAGCAAAGCTTTCAAGGTAAATTTCCTCCCCGACTTTGCAGAGCGTGGCTGCTGCAGGGTGCTGTTGTTGATGTTTTCCCCTATAGCTCACCCAGCAGAGCATTCATATGAAGAAATCAGTTTCTCGCCATCTGTACTGCGCCTACAGATTTGCAGCTGGGGTGGTCCTGGAGACCGTGCAATAGTAAACTAAGCTGACACTGGTGATGGCATTATGAAAAGTGGGCCGATTCTAGAGATAGTGTAATCTACAAGCGCGTGGATTACGTGAATCTCGTAGTTTTATTTTTGTCGTTCCATATTGTTGATTTAGCAGGCATGTAATCACTATGCTGCAAAACGTATTGCCGGAGATAAAGTTTCAACGATTTAGTTAACCCCTTCACAAATGCTTCACTTCGCATAAATTCTGAAATGTGCTTTCGATGCCGACAACTTTGATGAAGCTTTTTGCTATTAATATTATTATTATTATTATTATTATTATTATTATTATTATTATTATTATTATTACGCTTTACCATTTCCAAATGAATGAAACGGGCAAATAATAGGCACCCTTAGCACCGACTTTCGCCTATCACTTATTTCGGCATAGACCTCCGCTAGCAACTCTTCCCGATAGAAATATTACAGATCGCCTTCGTCCTCAGGGCATCTTTGCACCGATGACTCGCAGTGTGCATTCGCATGAACTGCTGCTCGCACGTCGGTGTAGTTTGCGAACGCTGTAAGACATGGTAATGGGCTTACCTTTTCTGTCTTTCTTTTTCTGTGACAGTCAAGCTGTGCATGTGTGTTTGTTCATCGCGTTAATCGGCATCAGCATGTGTAATAGCATGGAAAGTGAAGTAAACGCCGAATCAGTACTTTCCAGAGAAGTGAGTGGACCTGGCTGCGCGAAAACTTTAACGGGCTGTAGGCATACCTTTTATAGCGAAGCTGTAGATGGCTAGCCGATTCGTCCGTCCGTCCGTCCGTCCGTCCGTCCGTCCGTCCGTCCGTCCGTCCGTCCGTCTGTCGCCTGTACGCCGAAAACTTCTCCAGCGCAACCCCATGCGCATATGCGAAAAAAAAAAAAAAAGTGGAAGAGAGGTGCACGACTGGGGGACTGCGCCTGTAGTGACGTTGTGGCTCTCCATCGCTGCCGAGCGCGCGTGTAGCAGTTTTTCTCCGGCTCCAAAAGGGGTAGGCCACGCGTCATACATACTCCTGAGGAGCAGGCAGCTTTCGATCGGCAAAGCCGCGAGCAGAACCAGGAACGAGCCCGTCTACGCCATACCGAAGCTGCAGCCCGGGCACAAGAACAGGCTCGTGCAGCCGAGCGCAAGCAGCAACTGCGTACCGAGGATCCGGCAGATTACCAAGCCGTTGTTTATTGAACCGTCGGGATTAACCCAGTGGTGAACACCGAGGCCACACGTTCCGCCTTCGCTGGTTAACCATCTGTACGGAGTCGCTTTAAGACCTTCATTTGGTCATTCCTGTGGCTAATAAACAGCTGACGGTATATTTGCTTGCAGATGTGCTTGTTGTATTTCTTTCATTGAACGCATTGTTACTGGTCATCTTTGCAGTCATTTTAACTGCAAAAGCAATTATCAAATACTCTGTCCTCAGGCCTTCTTTTGGGTTACATTAGTGAGCAAACTTGACGAAATGTCTATTTTCCTGAGCGGATGCTCTGAAAAATCGCCATACACCTACGTGCAGTCTGTGCGCACAGGCGCGTCAAGACTACCAGTGGTCATAATTTTGTTAACCGAACCTTCCGGGAATCCCGCAAACCTTGACATTCGGTAACGCGTCTGCAAACATAGTTTACAATGTACGCATTTGTAATACTCAGAATTAAACTCAACAGGGCGAAAGCGCGTATTACCTTTAGGAAACTCTTACTTTACAGTCATTATTAAATTAAGTTTTAGCTTGCTCCTTCTCTCATCTCTGTTTATTTAACAGCACCACAATAAAATTAATACTTATGCCAATTCCATGGTACATTAGGGGGCTGGAGTAAACCCAAAACTCTAGCTGTAGGTCGCCTGCTGTTCCGGACACAAATAAGTCGTCTAAGACAAAAAATAGCTGCATCATCTGCTAAAAAATACAGTAACGAACAATTCCATTTTTAGAACGACAGAAAGCTGAGCTAGTTGGTAAGGATTCATTATGCAAAAAAGGTAAGGTGAGTGGACAACACGGCGTTGGTGTTGTCCACTTCTCTACTATTGTGTCCTGTCTGCACGCCTCATCGTTTTTGCATAATGAACAATTCCAAACGACACAGACGTTCACAGGAAGATGGAGTGATGAAAAGTAGTCGAAGAAAGAATGTCGATGCAGCCACCGTTGTGACAAGGAGAGTTGTCTTCGTCAGGGCATCAACTGCTTCCGTTAGCAGCGCTCTTAGCATGCGTAGGACAGAATTAATTCAAACGTAAGCGAATATAAGCGGCGGTATTTAACATTAATATGGAGCTGTCTTAAGGATTCCCGTAATTAATAAAGTTTAGCACTTGTTCTGCACCAACTGCCTCGACACGTGCTTATTCCTATTGAAGTTGGCACGCCGTGCAGCTTTTCCGCACAATACAATTCCACTATAACTCGGTCCTGTATTTCTCACATTATTATTAACCTCGATCTCCTTAACTGCCTTTTTGGAAAGTGTTAAAAGCACAATTTCTTGTAATAACACGTAGTGAATTGCCCAACATCTATGCATTTCCTTTTACATGTGTCTCTTATTCTGTTTATGATGGCGCGGTGCCAAATTGTGAAGGGTTACTTTATTACTTTCCCATGTATGTTGTATTTCATACGTCTTTTCCATTCTAAGACAAGCTTTGTGAGTCAAAGCTTGTAACTCGGTCACATTCTATGTTTCTTTTGTTGTTTTTATTTTCCACACCTGTAATGCCCTCCCTACGAGGACTGACACTGTAAATGAATGAATGAATGAATAACACTGTCATTAAATCCAAAATTTTTGTTGGCGAGTTACCACCACTTTTTCTTATCGGGATGTTTCATGCTTCTTTCGTCACTGATGGCACATATTGTAACCTGAATATGTGGGCCGATATATGGTACTGCGTACGTGCCCTGAGAGCTAGCGCAGGCCTGGGACTTTTTTAATTGTGTCGATAAAGAAACACCAATAAAAATGTCAACCGGTGGGATTCGACCATGTTACCACCAGCATAGGAGTCCGTTGTCCTATTAATTATATCATAAAATCATACGCAAAATTGGAGGACGCTTAAGCTTCGCCTTCCAGAGTGGAAGGCGATAGCGTTATCGCACCCCGTTCGCACCGCGAAGGGGTGTAACACCCGTCGACCCGCCAAGGGGTGTAAGAAAATGCGCTATGGTGCAGCGATCACTTATGAGGCGCCCCGCATCGGACTTTGCACCCACCAATCCCGCGGTGAGCGCCAAGCAACGCAGCGTTCGGCGCGGCAACGAAACGTGCGCCTGAGCAAGCGGAACGAACCAAAGAACTCGGTGTCTCGGAGGAAGAAACGATCAAAGCGAGCCAAACGTCGTGATCGGCACGGACAGCCGGCCCGCGACGCGCATAGAATCATGGGCCTGACGCCTCGATGGGATCGTCCTCTCTCTCGCTTGGGAGCACCACGCAGACGCATGACTCCTCGAAAGCAGCTCGGCACACATCGCAGGGGACGCCTTGGCGTCCCCTGCGTCCCGCATCGGACGCTGCACTTAGGAATCGCGCTGTGATCGGAAAGAGGAGCCGCGTCGCCTAAACACGAAGGTTCGAGTGACGCTCGCTGGAAGTTGGAAAGGGAGAGAGCGGGCGAGTGGCGCGCCACGTGTCGGGCCAGCGCCGCACATTGCGAGGAGGGGGTATTCTGTGTTTACCGCAAGATGGCTCTGCGTGTGCGCAGAGCGCAGGAGAAATGTAGCGGAAACGTACTTTGCTACTCGTGTAACTGCGACTTCTGTAATTTCATCATCATCATCATCATCAGCCTGGTTATGCCCACTGCAGGGCAAAGGCCTCTCCCATACTTCTCCAACTACCCCGGTCATGTACTAATTGTGGCCATGCTGTCCTTGCAAACTTCTTAATCTCATCCGCCCACCTAACTTTCTGCCGCCCTCTGTAATTTACATGCTCATAATTACCAATATACACCGCAGTATAACTTTCTATGGCACGTTTCTAAGGCAACCCCACATTCACTAGAAGCGCTTTTGTCCCGCTTTGATTCATCGAGCTCGTGGCTCAGTCACTTCCTCTTCAGCCACCGAGGTGAGCGGACGCGGAATGTCGGGCTCTTCGCGAGCGGCTTCAGCGACCCTTTTGGGCCGCGGTATCAGGTCAACTGAAAAACCAGGTCAGGACTACCAAATGATTTTACCAACGCTGCCAACAGGTGCGTCCGTTCTGCATACGGTGTTTTTACATGGTGACGTTAAGGCGAGGCCTTACAGAGTGGAACATTTTCGAGACGCTCTTACACGGCTGTCTCTCATGCCGGAAGTGGTTGCACTGGGTGCTTATCAAATGAACCATCTGTGGGCGGTGACTTTCAAGGACGAAGAAGGGAAAAAGAGGATTATCGCTGCAGACGCGTTTGATGTCAAGGACCACCGCTGTGTGGTCGTCGACCCGTGTGACAGAGGCGTCCGTATCAAGCTCTACTGGCTGCTTCATGGTGTACCTGACGACGACGTTCGCACTGCCTTGTCGCCTTTTGGCAAGGTGACTGAGATCACCAGGGACAGGTGGCGGGTACAAGGATGCGTTGACAAAGGGTCAACCACCCGTACTGTCACTATTAAGCTGAAAGCAGGCGTCACCGCTGAAGACTTGCCCCACCAGCTGCGAGTGGCGGAAGATGTTGCGCTCGTGCACGTCCCTGGCAGAGCTCCCCTCTGCCTCCGATGCCGTGGCATCGGGCACATACGACGCGAGTGCCGGGTGCCACGCTGTGGGCTTTGTCGTCGTTTCGGCCACGACGAGACCCAGTGCGTCCGAACCTATGCCACAGTGACAGGCCCGGCATTGAAGGAAGATGTCACAGATCACTTGATGGACGTGGTCGACGCAGTGGAAGCCGCAGGCGAAGGGAAAGAGACCCAGTTCTCGGCGTTAACGCCCCTGAAGAAGGCAACGACTGTTAATGAAGACGAGTCATCGGACGGCTGGAAAGACCCATGGTATGACACGGTGGAACCAACTAACTCAACAGAGGTCGAGGTAAAAGAGGCCAAAGATACGTGCACATCAACAGAAGTGACGACCGGCGAACAGCATGACACTGATGACACCGTGATGGCAACGTCAAGTAGTGCACCTGCTAAGAGGCTTCACGAAGAGGCGGATGAGCAAGAGGAAAAGGATCAAGAGACTGCGAATGATGAGCCTCCTCCGAAAGCTACCCCGGGACGCCGACCGGCGTTCAAGCCCAAGCCCGGCGTTCCAGCCAAACGCCGTTCTACAACCCAGACGCCTCCGCGTTAGCGCAGGCGTTCCTGGGTTAGAAAAATTGTTGTTAGGATCTGGGGACTGGGGTTTGTGGGCAGGATGTGCGTCGGCCGTCGTCATTCGGCTATGAAGTCCAGAAAACTATGGTCCGCCTCCGTAGACCGTCGAGTCATCGCAGCAGCTGTGAGACGGACGATGTGTGGTAATTGGTTTAGTTTCTCCTCCCGTTAAATGGTAGCTAATTTTTCGACTGGTCTTTGTGTCGCGACGTTGAACGTGCGTGGACTTAGCGGGCGTAGAAGGCAATGCCAAGTTAACCGTATTTTTATTGAAAATAATATTGACTTATTGGCCATTCAAGAAACAAAAATTGCAACTGATGAATGCACGGAGCAAATGGTTAACGTCTTCCGCCCTAGATATACCGTAAGTGTATGTCATGCGGCGGGTAGGTCTGGGGGCTGCCTTATTCTTTTGCGTAGCAGTATTGCTGTAGTTGAAGCCGTCACCTCATCCCAGGATGGTAGAATGGTCCTCTGCGATTTTACTTTTTCAGAGATGCCTTGGAGGGCTATATGTGTTTATGCTCCGAACGTAGCACGGGAGCGGGAAGTATTTTTTGGTGATATTCAGCAGTACTTGAATTGTGAAAGACATGTCATATTACTGGGTGATTTTAATTGTGTTTGCTTTCCAGAAGATAAATCTAAGTTGACTAGTGTTTGTGATAAAAGTGCGTTGCTTTTAAGTTCGATTGTAAGGCAACAAGAGCTTGAAGACATTGGTTATGTGTTGTCAAGCGGAAATCGTACCATGTATACGCACTATCAAGGTCAATGTCATGGCAGGCTAGACAGAATTTATGCTCCGTTAACCCTTGTACCGTTATTTTCAAGTTATCAAGTGCTACATGTTAGTTTTAGCGATCATTGCCTCGTTATGTCAACCATAGGAAAGAAACAAAAACCATCGAAATTCAGCTGGGACTTATGGAAGCTAAATGATAAGCTTTTGCAAGACGACGTTTTTCAAAAAGCAGTTCAAGAAAAGCTCGAAAATTTGCTCAGCATAACTACGTCAGCGTTCTTCATTGCAGAATGGGAACTCTTCAAAAGAGACGTTAAATTAACCGCGATTGAAAGAGCATGCGTAGTCTATCACAAAGAAAAAGAGCGTGAGAAGGAATTACACCTTAGGCTAAAATACATGCTCACCGCAGAAAGCTCTTCGCCTGGCTTATTTTCGAAAGAAATCAAACAAGCTAAGTCGGAACTTGAAGTCATGGATGAAGAAAAGTACAGGGGTGCGATATTAAGGGCAAGGGCGGAGAGCTTATGGATGGGGGAGACGCCTACCAAGCGAGCAATAAGTGACGAGAAGAAACACGCTGTTTCCAAAGAAATAACAGAAATAACTTATCAAGGGGAAGTCACTAGTGATGTTGGAATGATTGAACACGCTTTTGAGTCTTATTATGAAAGTTTGATGGGGAAAAAGACATGTGATATCGAAAGGTATAGAACTGACTTCTTGCCATTAATGCCAACATTGTCAGACGAGGTCTGTGAAGCGCTTGACAGACCAATAAGCCTTTCAGAAGTTGAGGATGCGATTGACGAACTTAGTCCCGGCAAGTCACCGGGGCCTGATGGTCTGGGAGGAGCTTTCTATAAGTGCTTTAAAAGTGAAATAGCTGTAGCATTACATCGCGTGATAAGGGAGATGTACGAGAATAAGGAAGCACCTCCTTCTTTTCGGACGTCGCACGTTATTTTAATTCCTAAAGCAAAAGATCCTGCGCGACTTGTGGCGGTTGAAGCCTACAGACCCATAAGCTTGACGAATACGGACTACAAAGTTTACACTAAAGTACTGGTGCGACGATTGCAGACCGTTATAAAAGAACTTGTGGGCCCCCATCAGACATGCGGAATCAAAGGCAGATCGATCTTTTCGAATATACATACTGCAAGGACCATACTGGAATGCTGCGATGAAAGAGAGGACAAAGTCGCTATGATACAAATTGACCTTGAAAAGGCTTTTGACAGAGTCGTCCATGATGTCATATTTTTGCTCTTAGAACATGTTAAAGCCGGTGCAGTGATAACAGATGGAGTAAGAATGGTGTACAAAGATTGCACTGCAAAGTTAGTAATTAATAGGAAATTAGGCGCCAGTATAAAAGTGGAGTCATCAGTAAAACAAGGATGCTGTTTGTCACCTCTTTTATTTGCCTTGTATTTGGAGCCTTTCTGTTTGAAAATAATTAAAAGCCAATCTATTCGTGGGTTTATCTACGCAGGAATTGAGACTAGAGTTCTGGCTTATGCAGATGACGTGGCAATTTTTTGCCGTGATACAGAAAGCGTGAATAACACTATGAAAGAGGTTGTTTCTTTTTGCGCCGCAACTGGAAGTGTTGTCAGCTGGACTAAGTGCCTAGGCTTATGGCACGGCAGCTGGACACAGGTACCCGAGTATTTTTGCAATATGAACTGGAGCGTTACCCCTGGAAAATATCTTGGGGTGCCATTACAACATTATCGTGACAGTGCCGCGTATTGGATCGAAGAAGTAAAAAGAGTTAAAGATGAGACAGAAAAGTGGGGCGGGCATAATTTTTCGATGTTTTCAAGAGCTAGTGTTTGCAATTTGTTTTTAGTTGCAAAGGTGTATTATGTACTACAAGTGTTATGCATGGCAAGGATTTCGGTGCAGAAACTTCACAGAGTGTTTGCAGTATATATATGGGGATCCACTTGGGAGAGAACTAGCCGATGTAACTTGTTTCATTCGGTGAAGAATGGAGGACTAGGATTAACACATTTGTTTTTGAAACAGATTGTTAGTAGGTTCTTTTTCTTAAGGGACCAAAGTGATATATTTCTGCGTACTGTTATTCAAGTGAGATTGAGTTCTTCTTTGCCTGAGTGGGTTGTCTCATCAACAAATGAACGTACTCGAACACCAACTGGCTTTCTGAGGGAAGTTGTTATGTCCTTTTCTTTATTGAAAGCGCATTTTTCGAATGAATTTTTGACTTCAGTGACGCGTAAGAAACTTTATAGTGATCTGGTTGATGTTTTCTTGCCGCATCCTGTTTACCGTATGATGTATAACTTAGGACCTGAACGCAATGTGCTGAAACGCGTTAGGAAAATGCCGGTTAGATCTTCAGCGAAAACCTTTTTTCAATTGCATTCGGGCACTCTCCTTGTGAAGCCATGGCTGCAAAGCAAGGGCTTCTTTGTTCCATGGTCTGTTAACTGCATCATATGTAGGAAACCTGAAACTATTGAGCACATCTTCTTGGATTGCCATGACTCAGTTTTCTTGTGGGATGTTCTCAAACGAACTCTGAAGAAAGACCTGCCGTTAAGTCCTTTCGGTATTCGTTTCTTACCGTGTGCAGACACAGGGGGAGTGCCGGCTGACTTGATAATGCTTTTGTGTATGAGCAGCGTGTGGAAAACGCGTATGGATGTCAGGAATGCCCGCGTAGATGAAAGGTCTGCGAGGGAACACCTAAATGAAAGTCTTAGGTACACGCGTGATGTCCTCAAGCACATGATTGAACCACCAGAGTGGTTTCTGGAGCTTGACACTTTGGTGTCTGTGATATCCTCTTTGAGTGCCTTTTAAATATGTACAGTCTGTCGAAGTGACGTAATATTATTTTTCTGCACCAAGTGACCTACTTTGTACGCGTTTGAGTTGTGTTGAAATCAAGGTAATAAAGAAAAAAAAAAAAAAAAAAAGCTCGTGGCTCAGTAGTAGCGTCTCCGTCTCACACTCCGGCGACCCTGGTTCGATTACCGCCCAGCCCATCTTGCAAGTTGTTTTTTTTTTATTTATGAAGTGCCTTCCAGGATTTATCGCTCACAGCCAACGCTGCCGACGCCGACAACGACGACACCGGCTTTACTGCGACACGAGCTCCTTAACGCTCTCGCGTTAAAGCGCCAGAATAGAACAAACATCTCTCCTATTTCCCCCGTGCGATAGCCAGCACGCAGAGACGCTTAGCGCGCTTTCCGAACGCCGACGGTTTCCCGTTTGCTTGACCTCGTGGACCTGCGACGTGTGAAACACCACTCGCGGTGCTCTTAACTAACGCCAGCGTTCGTCAGATGCTTCGTGGCTGACAGGGCGCTGTTGCTTCTATCCAGCAGGAGTGTTGAAGGCCAAACTACGCGCACGCCTGCATGCGTGCGGGACAGATCGCGCGCTTCGAAGCGCGGCGCGAGCGCAGATTTCTCCGCCAGACGAAAATCGGTGCTCTGGCTGCCTCACACAAGTACGAAACGATGTCTACCAAGGCGAAAATAGTGAGTCAAGTGGGTGCGCGCTGGCGCGCGCCTTGTGGCCTCACATAGGCCTTCCTCGCGAGGCGCGGCAAACTGAAGGCACGCAGGAGCGAGCTTTCGTGCGCGCTGCCAAGCGTACGCGTAGTTTGGTCTTTAAGTGCTTCTTCGAGCCAAGATGTCGCACCCGCGTATACTTTCAACATCGTCCGAGGAGTCGAAGAACAACGCTGAAACTTGCTATCGCGGTTAGTGATTCACCCTTAGGGGTAAACTGCAGCTCTATTGAATAAATAAATAACAACATAAAATTATCCGATGGTCGAAATCGAACGGAGGACCTGTAGCACAGAAGACCGATACCGTAACCAGTACAGTGGTGAGCAGCCTTGTCTAGAGCGCGGCGACGGTGCTCTGCGGAGCAAGCCAGCGCCACCTAACGTTACGCTCCGGGTTTGAGCTATGCGTCTCGTGCGCATGCAGGGCCAAAATAAAGCGGTGCCTGCTCGTGTGTTCTCGGCCTCAGTGCTTGCGCTTCAGTCCGCCAGGGCCGCACTGAATGATATGTAACAGCAGCCGGAAAACCAACGCGTTTCGCGCGAATCACGGGGCGGCTAGGCAAGCAAGTGCAAGTGATATCGGGTGATCGCGCGTTTCTGAAGCACGTCCAAGTGATAGCGGGTGATCACGCGTTTCAGGCGCAGACCAGGCTAAGAGTGCGAGAATTGGGCCTATATGGTTGTTTGGTGTCTATTTTCGTCGTCTATTTTCGTCGGCTGTCGCCCTTAGCTAAATGCGCAGTGCAGATACACGCCGAAAGATATTACGGCTGCGGCGAGTGGTGCCTGTGCAGAAATGCGCGGTGATCTGCTATCACTCGCGCTTGCTTGCCTGGCCGTCTCGTTACACTCGTGAAACACGGCGGCATGGCGACGCCCTCGCCGCTGTCACAGCGTCACAATCGCAGGCAGCGCGTCCCTGGCGGCACGAAACGAACTCGCAAGGCGGTGGCTGGACAAGGAAACGATGAGCAGGCATGCCTGTTTCTGCCGCGCATGCGCGCGGGACGCATAACTCAAACCCAGAGCGCAACGTTAGGTGGCGCTGACTTGCTCCGCAGAGCACCGTCGGCGCGCTCTAGACAAGGCTGCTCACCACTGTACGGCACGGTAGCTTTTAAAACTTTTGGCATGTAAATCCGTTGAAATTACATAAAACTAGTTAACACGTCATCATACGTTTAAATGTCGCCCTATCCTGAAAATAGCGCAGTTTACAAATGTAAGCCGCTTCCGTACATAGTGAAGTCGAAATGTTGACAGATCCCAAAGACAAGAGTTCGACGTTCTTCCTCTTTCCCTCACACGAGACCTGACGCGATAGGCTGCCGCGCCTAGCGACTCAGCCCTTATCTCATCCCCAACTCACTCTGGAAGACTTCGAATTTTATTGAATTAAACTGCAAGTTGAATACCTACCAACTTTTCTCACAATGCCACTGTTCTTCAAAGCGTTCGCTTTATTCAGGCAATCTTTGCAACAATATTATTGTAGCAAATTCGCACTGCGGTATCCTACAAGATGGAGGAAGTTTAATGAAAAAGGAAAAACTGTCGTCTAGCCGATTACAGCACGAAGCTAAAAAGGAAGCCACAAGGGTTTTTGAGGAAAAAAAAAAAGATTCAACACCGAACCTGAGAACCTGGCAATGCTATTCGAGCTAGCCAGAGAGCTAGCATGTTGCAGAGTGAGGACGAATTAATCGACAACTCGAAGCACAGGGACACTTAATATGCACAATCAATTAGTAACATGCTGATAAGGGCTATTTAGTTCATACTTAGATCTGATATTTGAGCAGCGCGAATAAAACAAAGACACGAAGAAACAAATACCTGCTTTGTCGGAAAAAGAAATAGCTTTTTTGCATGAAAGATATGATGCTGATTTTGCTGATGTATATGTGACTGGCGTACGCATTCCTATGCTGGCAAAAGTATAAACTGGCTGGAGAATTTCAAACGAACTTCCACTTGGCAGCCAACGCTTGTCAATGGTTCTTGTTCCATGTCATTTTAATATTCACGCCGTTCAACCTCAGTTACAATCATTTCTGTGGTAGCCCGCATAGTGCAAGAAGGCCGATGAAAAAAAAAATGTCACACACTCGACGACGTTGGTTCCGGGTTCAGACCTCGGACAAGGAAGAATTTTTAAACTACGACGCTTTCTTGTTGAGAAAACTGTATGGTTTTCCTTTGTACTTTCCTGATACATATGGTAGGTACCAGTGATACTAGCCCAAATTGTGAATACTGTGAGGTACCAGAAACACTTGAACATATATTTTGCGTGTGTCCCGCGTACGCAGAACGACAGCAACTGGTCTCTTCCATTTCAAAGATCCATAAGAGGCCACTATCAGGCGAGTTTCTTTTAGGTCCTTGGTCTAATGTAAACATCGCAGCCCTGATAACAAGTGACGCTACCGCTTTTCTCCAAGCTACTGGGCTAGACGCACGGCTTTAGACATGCTTCAACTCTGAATTGGTATATACGCACCTCTTCCTTATACCATCATTATCATTCATCAGCCGTTTCCCTCCCCGTCCCTTTTCCCCAGTGTAGAGTAGCAGGCCGATGCAAGTTATAGCCTACCTCTCTGGCTTTCTGTAAATAAATTTCTCTCTCTATCTCTCTTCCTGCTGCAGTCAGCCGGATAACAATTTTTCTTTCAGTATTGATGTACTGGCATAGTAACGGGTCCAGAACCTAGCGCCGCTATTTTCAGTATTCCTCGATATCAATATAAATCCGACTGCAATATTCATATTTAGCTGTACGAAACTGGAAATTGTTCCAACAAGCGCATATTTCTATGTAGATCTAAGGCTATTTCTTTCTGAATACATTCAGCGAGTTAGCATAACTGCACTGCTAATAAAGGGAAAATGAGAAAACTTATCCATCGTCCATAAATAAATTGTATTACCGTCGTGGTCAATCGAGCCTTTGGTTTATAGATAATTTCATGTTTTCAGGAATCAACACCACGGAAATCGACTGCGCTATCACAGTAGAAAACCCAACGCGACATCACAGGGAACGCTCATATTATCACATCAGGGTAGGCAATTAGCAGGTGATCAAACTCAGCTCAATATGTCAGCGATGTGCTAGGCCATGATATGTTTCAGTATCAGCTTCACGAGCTTTTACAAATGAAGTTCACGTCCCCATAACTGTAGCGCATCAGCGCGGAATATTGCTAACATCGTCCACGAACCGAATCAGAAACAAGCAGAGAAATGGTCGACGGTAATAGTAATGATATATTTTATTGTAGAGCTTAAAAGTTTGCGCCATGAGTCCGTATGAAGTATGTATATACGAAGATGCACGGAACTCCCAGGTTGTCAACCAGTCTTAAAACCAGGCAGTAAAAAAAAAAACGAAGAAAACAGCTACAGGAACTGGTAAAACGAAATTGGTGGGATAGATGGTGAAAGTGACAAAAAATCTGAACGAAATCGGGGGTGTCGACCTGTGCTCGTATTCTTTCACGCAGACGCACAAACAGGCGCGCCCTGCTCGCACAATCACCCATGCACACACGCACACACACGCACACACACACACACACACAAACACACACACACACACTAAAATCTTAACCTTCCTCTTTCTTCTTTGTATTTTTTTTTCGCAATTGTTCACAGATGGCTGCGTGCACGCGCCTAAGGTCTTCAAGGTGACGACAATGCTTCCTTTGGATTGCGCATCGTCCCTGTCGCATTGTGCAGGACGTTGGATGGGACTAACAGGAATGAGTGGGCACGACCTACTTTCTTTCGCCTGTCTTGTCTGCCTCTTAAGCAATGTCGTTCTTCTCACCACTGACAGGAGGGTTATGACAGGTTACCAACGGCCTAAATGCTTCACTTCTTGCATCGTGCCCTCTCACCTTCTGCCTTCTCTCTTATATCTCATTTCATGATTTATCAAACACTGCGGTAGGTAGCCACGCGTCTCATGACTAGTGTTGAAGGAATGTGACCTCTTTCTTGTGTCGACGTCGTCGGCAAATCGCGCTTGAGCTTGTGCGCCGCTCACGACGCCGCATGTGTTCGGCCATTCTATGTACAGAGAGGGTCGTCGTGTCGCGAGGGTAAGAGTCCCGCTCACTGCACTGGGACGGTCGCGCACCAGACGGATCTGCGTCCTTGATCTCCAGGCCTCTTGATGCTGTACAGTTCTCGCTAACTGGAGGAAAGAAAGCTCACGTCATGAAGTGCACATTCTCGCTTCTCCTTCCTTCACGATTTGTCCGGAGCCTCGGTTTCCAGACGCAGCATTCGCGCGGCGCTGTCGTCAGCGCGCAGTTCAAGAGTGGCCGTTCTGCTCTCTCGCTCGCTCTCTTTGTGTCTACACGCTCGGCCCATTCACGACCATGACGAGCGTTGAACTGTCTCGCCCTCGCCAATCTGGCGCCGTTGCCGTCACACAGGCGTCGATATCGTGTTGTGGTCGCTCGGTGCGCCGCCTAGGTGCTGAAAAAAAAGAACAGTAAATATTGTAGGACTCAAAAATGAGAACCGTCAGCAAAAGAAAAAAAAAAAGGAAAAGAAAGGAAACGAACGCCAACCTTGCTCAAGCACGTGACCGGCTGAGCGGTGGTTTCATCAGTGTTAGTAACTTAGATAAAGTCGCTAAATTCACAGAGCTTTTAGTCATCTTCAAACGCTCTTTGGCTTCTTGGAGACATAGCAGCATTTTTTAGTGACGGAAATAGCCGGCAAACTGTCTTGGTAAAATCCCTCAGGGACTTAGGCTAAATTGCATGCCTCATCCTCATTTTATCACAAAGGCCACATAGGCGACTCGATTCGTCGTTACTTCTAAAGACACACAAAAGAGCTTATTGATGACCCATCGTGGTGCATCAAAGCTGTTTTTCTGGGTATAGTCGAGGTATGATATCCATTTAGAAAATTATGATTTGGGCCACGACGTTGAAGCAATGCCTTCCACTTGATTCTCTACCACTATTATCATTCGCTGTTCACAACCGGCTGATGATACCGATAACAGGGGCGTAACGCCGCTCTGACCTCTGACCAAGCGCGAAAAGTACGAATATAGTGAGAAATGTGAATGGCATTGGAAAAGGCGTCGCTAACAAAATTACGGCCTTGTTTCGCTTTTTAGATTTACAACCATTGACTCGCCACCGTGGTAGGCAATTTACAGCTATAGTTTAAAAAGTAATAGAGAATTAATCTCGGAACTATAAAACATAGAAAAGACGAAATTTCCCAGTGAGCCACTATCATCATCGTCACCATTTGGGACTTTTCGCTAAATATCGAATGATTTATGCCGTGACCTGGCAAATTTTTCAAAACGAAAGAAAAAAGAAGAGGGGGGTGGGTGATCAGGTCTCCATGTCTATGGTTTCATGCGCCATCAGAAACATTTTCACAGAGAAACTGTATATACGAAGAGGACAGCGAGTGCTGCCGCTTATCCACTCGTCCGCTACAGAGCTTTGACAGTTGCAATTTTATTTCATGCTAATGCTCAATGAAGAACTGTGGCTGCTCATCATATTACGACAAAAAAAAAAAAAAAAAACCAAGGCTGGACTGACACGTAAGCTTCCCGATGAATTCGTGGCGCAAAGTAACTCCCGCCAACATGACAGCGCATTGCCAAGAAAAAATATGGACACCGTTAGCGCAATTATGCACTCACTTGTAAAAAAAGCACACAAAATGAACTGACGTTTAGGCAATGACCTCAATTACGCGCTCAGCATGCTGAACCGTTTTTATAAAGCAGCACGTGGGGAAAACGAGATGACTTCCATTTCATTGCCGATAATGGACCGAGCGCGACATCGTAGCGTTCTTGCGCATACGGTCACATAAAGTATGCGTTATTCATCGCATATCACAAAGCGGCACCTGCACAATGTGCAGCTACACGCAGAGAGTGGTTTTCAATGAGGAAATGTGTGATGCGATCTGCAAAAATAGTGGGAGCACGACCCAGTGTCGTCAGCGAGCCGTAGAGGAGAGAGAGGAAAAGACGGGTAAGAGAAGAGGAAAATGAGGAGTGCTTGGTCGCAGCCAGCCAAGCACTCGACATCCAGTGAAGTTGCCGCGTTTCTCAAGTTTCGTGCGCCTACCCTGACGTTTGGCTGCAGGCTGTTCATCAGCGGCGTGTCCGAACCGACGGCCGCGCAGGGATCCTCCTCTTCGGATTGCGGCGGCACGGCGCTGAACAGGACGCCGGCCCGCTGGAAATCGATCTGCGCGTACTCTGTCGGCGGCTCCCGAATGCGCACCGGGTACTTGCTGCGCGGCAGAGACAGCTCCGCGTATCGCACCTCGTTGTCCATCTGCGATTAGGCCGGCGACGAGCAGAACGTTGGCATGAAGAGCACGAGACAAACACGCTTGAATCGAGCCAACAAAGGTAGACATATGCGACAGCGAGTCTCGTGGGTGACGGAGTTCACTCTAGATTTTCTGAGACATTTACACCTCTTATATGTTTTATTGATACCACTATGTCAAAAGGAGTAACCATCGACATTATAAGGTCACAATGCAGCTCTGAAATTCTTATCTTTATTTCAATGTTAAAATAAACTAGTTATTCAAATTAATTTGAGGCGGCACCTGCCAGCAAGGCTGGATAATGTCGAAACGTTTCGGATGACTCGTGGTACTTAACGTGCCGGAGCAAAGTGATGGCTGCAGCCGCAAATGTTCCACCACATTCCCATCGACAAAGCTACCCTGAATAACATGCACACACGCTGAGCTTGTGTTGCCCGCCACAAGGAGGAGCCAGCTTATTTTCCACCTCTTAAGGTGTCTCGAAGAGCTTCCTTCTGATGAAAATGATGACAGGCCCGGCAACACTGCATGTTGTGCTGGAGTGGCTGCGGCGACGCTATGTTGCGGAAGGGTGGGATTACGTATGCTTACTTCACACATTTCGAGCTCTGTGGAATGAAACATATGACGCAATATCATCTGGCCAGGTAGAAGTTGGATTAGAAAAATTTAGTCAGAAACTTCGTCACGTTTCGGTTTTAGTACTGAACTGAGGGTAAGAGTTCACGATCACAAACAACTTGGACGAAATGTCAAGAAGTTTTCATTTTGAGATGGTCAGTGACCCAACCTGCTAAAATGATTTCAAGTTTTATACTTCGGCTTTTATGCTCGTAGACGTAACTTAAGCCAGGTAACGTGATCTGAGCAACACTGTGACTGAAATAATGGTTATACGCGAGTCTGACTGAAAGGCTATCACGTCCTTTGATGGCAATGCATATAATTTCAGTGCACAGCTTCGAGGCATGCGACGCGTTTCCGAGAGTTTCATTTCACACGAAGCGAAGTATCCGATCGTTTTTCCGTTGCAACAGGCGATGATTTTCTCCATTCAAACGTTCCTTGCGGCGGAGATTTAATGCAATCGCAACAAGAACAACGTTTCTTTTTGTTTTTTCATAGCGCAACTCGACAGAGCCGTCGCGCAAAAAGGAAATACATATAAATTGATTATAACAGTCGCGATGCAAAAAGTACTTCGTTATTTATAGCGATACCGCAGTTTTTGAAACGAAATGTGTGTTAAGCGAAACGTGAATATATATATATATATATATATATATATATACGCTTGCTCTTTTTCAAACTGTTGCGACATTCTTCCATTTCCTTCATCTTACCACAAATTTATTTATTTTATTTCTTTCACAATACTGCAGGCCAATGTGGCCCATGCAGGAGTGGAATTACAATGAAATGGGAAAAGAACAACACAGAAATAATTTCCAACAACATTCGCACGACAATATAATACATCGGTTTCACTAGGACGGTATTTATCACACACACATGCAAAAAGAACAGCACATAAATAATTTACAACAGTACTTGCACAAGAATAATAACAGTTTGGCTAGGTTGATATTTAAGACAACAAGTGTAGTTCAAGGGCTCCGTCAAAATTTTCAGCCTTACAAACAAACTCAGGTAGACTGTTCCAATCCGAAACTGTGCGTGGGAAAAACTCTGCTTAAAAGCCTCTGTTTTGGGAAAAATTGGTTGTAGGGAGTGTTTGTGAGTGTTACGTGTTGGTCTTCTTGCGATGGACTTTAAATATGAGGGTACAGATATATTTATTTTTCTAGACAAAATATTATGCAAGAATTTTAGTCGACTGATTTTTCTGCGTGCAGCTAGTGTGGGAATATTATGCGCAATCATGAGCTTAGGTGGAGAACGCCGCCTTTTACATTTATTAAATATAAATCTGATTGCTTTCGTTTGCAGGCGTTCTAAGCAGTGTATATTTTTGTTGTGTGTGTGGGGATCCCATACAAGGGATGCATACTCCAATTTAGGTCTGACGAGGGCATTGTATGCTTGAAATTTAACGTTCACCGTTGCCTTTGTAAGCTTCCTTCTAAAAAACAACACAGTTTGCGAAAAGCTATATATATATATATATATATATATATATATATATATATATATATATATATATATATATATATATATATATATATATATATAATCCTTGTTTAGTGCCAGTCATTTTTTTTTATTTCAGAAGCTAGGTGACTCATGGTAATAGAATTTACTGCATATTGAAAAACAATGTTGTGGAGCAAAAAATACAAGCAGTTCGAAGCCAGACCGCTGCACTGCTTCCGAGGGATGTTTTCTTTTTTTAAGCAAGCACTGTAGAAATACAAAAATATGCGAATCCCACGCACTGTGGACTATCCGTTTAAGCGAAGTTTTCGTTAGTGTTTGTGACGAACGCTGTTCTTGTTTACACAAAATATACAAAAGAAGATCACGCGACGGAGTTGGGCACATTTTCATCGAAAAGCGCCTCGCTCACTAAAAACGTATGGCGTTCGAACCTTACAGACGGTCGACCGAAATCAATCTATCGGGCACGCTACGCAACGTACCGAATTTGTTCTGCACGACGTGTTCCTCGATCTGCTTGCTTGGTTCTGTAAACTAGACATCTGGTTCCGTACAAAAATCCCCTTAATGAACAGCAGCAAACCTACTCTGCCATCTAAACTCCCCATTCTGCAGGCCTGGCGATGTTCTGCGCATTAATTGTGACAACAACGGTGCCATTCTATCTCACAGCAGAAGCGAACGCTCACACAGACACACTAGAACAAGCGCAGCGGAATCACGGACGTAAAACATTCAACGAAGCAAACACATGACAAGAGAAAGAGTGTCATGCCAGACAGACCTTGACAGGCGACGGTCGTCTCAGTGACTGGATGTTCTCGTAGTTGTAGTCGCTGGGAGAGAAGCTGTCGTACGTTCGATGAGCCGGGTACGCTGGAATACGCCGCACGGCCACGCGCGGGTACTCTGCTGCACACAGGAGAAGATGAAGGAGCGCAATGTACAACAAGGGCGAAAGCAAATCGTACGTTAAATATTTGTGCTGGAAATTTTACGGTAACCGGCAGAAATAGCCCAATGCTGCCATCAAGAACTTTCTCGTCCACTCACTTTTACTCACGCATACACTCTTTCTTATTCATCTATGTTATAAAACTTCCTTTTTTTTTTCAGTGCACTGAGAATCAAAAGGCTCACCGCCAGCACCAGAACGCACAATCCTAAAATTTCACAATAGTGAAAAGGCAAAATCTCACATGTGTACGTCTTGAGCAAATGTGTCTACGTGGGCACAGTTTAAAATGAATACGTCTCATGACGGAAGCGATCAAAGTAAAAGCTATCTGAACAAGGCATTTTTGCACGGTGACATAAGCCACAGGCTGGTGTTCAGCTATTCTTATTATCGCAACAGGGCGGTGTCACATAAGCGGGCAAATGGTGATCATCCAGGCTTCATTATTTCCGTCAGGCATATTACTTCATTAAAAAATGACCAATGGTGAGACGTAACGCAACTAAGATATTCTAAAACAATTGAAGTCCATGGAAATCGTATCACTTTCAATTCGCTCCTGCCGAAATTGTCGCGGCGTCAAACTCACAGCATTATATTAAAAGAAACCACACTTACCCTGTGAATCACTCGTCTTTTGAATTACAGACGGGTCCTTCGTGTCAATATCTGTAAGGGCTAAGTCATCCACTGCTTTTCTTTGATGGTTTTGGTTCCTGTAAAAATCGCAATACATAAATAAAAAGCAATCAGGGGCAGAAAGTATACGAGAAATATTCCCCTTATTGAGAAGAATATAAGAAATAAGATGTATGAAAGAAAGCGAACAACGAAGATTTTTGCAATTTCCCAACAAGCAAAAACAGCAGATAGGCTGATTTTTTGTTCGCATTACGCTAATTAAAACTACACTGCTATCCATGCACCAGAACGTGATTGGGGAGTAAAGCTTATCATGTTCATAACTAGCCTCTTCACTACAAACTAAATACAAAATTATTTCCAGGTGTAAGCGTTATTTTGCTGTGTATTAGGTGATGGCCGAAAATTCGGCCCGCAATATTAAAAGTACACAGGATAGTGGCAGTAGCCTGTCCTGCACTTACGAGTAGTATAGACTGTATTCCTTGGACGGGAAAGAAACGTGTTGGATGCGCAAAATATCCTATTTATTGATGACGCTCAAATGTCGATGTAAAACGTGAAAGGACGATCTCGCCAGGGAATACAAGAACTTCTAGAGACGCAATGCGTGAGTCTCCGGCTACATTCGCGGCGCCAAGAACATTAGTTGCATTTTGCCGGTGCTTCGGCGTCACCTCGTTTCCTTCAACACATCTGATAATTTGCCTCAGACTTTTGTCGGCGTCGGGGAACTGGAGGGACACTTTGAATTACAACCATCTGAAGAAATACTAAAGGCTCTATTATACTCTTATTTCAACGCATTTTCAGGTCTACCAACGTACCCTGTTAAACCTAGACATAGTAACCAATGTAGATGAGTGTGCAGAACCTTATAGTTGCAGCAACTTACTTTTCCGGACTCTCCTCCGTAGGACCTGGAACGAAGAGCCAACAGTTTAAAACAAAACGGATATGAGGCCAGAAGCCACACAAATAAAAGCATTCAGTACAAAAGCACAAATGAAGAGCTCACTTTCCTTCAAGAGCACCACTTAGGAACATTCATGGCAAAAGTTTGTATTTTGACGCGTTTTCTGCCGATAATTCGCCTCAAAAATATGCGTTCTTGCATATGTTCCGATTAACACAAAAACAAGCAAAAAGAAAGAAACGCAAGAAAACGCAAAAAAAAAAGAAAGAGAAAGACAAGGAAATCAGGAACGCTTCGTTATTGTGCAAGCATTCGCTTCGGAAAATTCACAGGAGGTAAACAAAAGCTCGCAAGTATGTTTCCCTAATTAGTAAAGTACGAACTGGGCATTGTCTCTTAGAAAGGGTGAAAAATATACTAAACTCAGTTAGCGACCAGACTGAATAGTGAAAGTGACCGCATGCATGACTCAAAGATGTCAGATGGCGTTATTACGAACCGAAGACCCGTCAGTGCTAACAAAGTTTCTGTTACACAAGTGTCGTACGCGTTTGGCATTTGACAATGCGACCATGTAGTGATCGCGCTCATTGTCAATAAGAGTTGCATACGCCTGGACGTTCGCACGAATACGTATTTATTAAAGAGAAAATTTGAATATATTGGCCTGACACCTGCATTTCGAGTATTTCTACGGAAGTACAGCACTCTTCCTGCCATTCGTGATCGTGGCTGCCGCCGTTTGCCTATTACAGCGATCGCTATCGTGAGTGGTGGGCAACTGAACGTTGACCAATGAGGACGCTCTCTCATGTGATGGTTTTGTGAATACTGTCACAGAATCCCTCAAAAAGTGAATGTGAGTTCACTAGGTGAGCTAAGCTGCGGGTTATAGGAATTTCGTCGGGTCTCGGCTCATTTCACCAATCGGAGGCATTTTTTTACGTCACTGTTTAAGTGAACATGGTAATTCCGAATTTTGGGGGCTGCATTGCGCCGCTTAGGAGTGGAGCCAGCGAACGCAGTGACAGGGCATAATGCTGTCCTCAAATGAACTATTTCACAGCAATTCGACGAGCTGAATTGTCGCGTACTGTTCACTTTCACGTAAGTTTCACTCTCACGTTACAATTGAATTCATATTGCGGCATCGATAGAGCACAGTACGGCTTGTGTTGTACATGACAATAATAACCTAGCTTGGCCGGGTAAATACGGTTTAAGGTAACGCAAGTATTCCACATAATGTATATTTTGCCACCTTTGATTGCCACCTTTGATTGTAAAATTGTACCCACCCACTCACAAACATCGCCAAATTACTATGGTCAGTTTCGTTTATACATTGTGCGAAATGCAAAAAAAGAAGGCTCATTCACTTAATGACGTAATGCTTACGCTTTTCGCTGTCGTCTCCGCGGAGTCGCATGACGACTACGATAACAATGGCCACCAGCACTAGAGCTCCCACGATGCCGATCAGGACACCAAGCACTGGACTCACTGATGTGATGTCCGTGTTAGCTGCACGCGCGCCATGTTGCAGTGGTGATGCAGAAATTAGATTCAGAAGAAACACAAAAAAAGCATACACTCTCGAAAAAAGTAATTAGCCTTATGCATGGGGCGTTTTACGCTATACCCAAAGCTTCTCGTAAAAGCCTTCAAAGCACAACAACTTCAAAGTTTTCTTTCAGATGACGTTGGTACTACACCGAACAAGTTGCAATTTTTCGCCTGTATGACGGACAAACTCGTACTTGTGCTGTGTCGTCAGACCGGTACGCTTTACTAACTGTAACCCCTCCGAAAATAAGCTATGAGCGCAAGGTTAACAATGCCATTAAACGTAAGTGTACTTAGGCGCAGTTAAGTAGTCACGATAACTGTTTGCCCGCCTTACCTGTCCTCCTCTCGGGCGAGGGCAGCGTGTTGGTGGATATGGAGACGCTGTTGCTGCGGCCCTTGGAGTTCGAACCGTACAGTACGAGAATGAAAGCGGTGCCGGGCGGCAGGTCGCGAACCACGAACGACGCGCCCTCCGAAGAACTGAGGTTGCGCTGCAGGAGCTCCAATGCCGAGTTGTACACCTCCAGGTGAAAGGTCTGCCGCAGGCCCCCGTGGTCGCCCGGTTCGCACTCGACCGCCAGCGAGACAGAGGTCTGGTTGCTCACGCGGCAGTTGCGCACAGCCTCGGGTGGCCCTGTCCAACGAGAAACTGGCCGCGCTCAGTTATCCACGCTTGGCGTCGGGGCGCCCCCGGTGACGCGCAATGCACACTACGTAAAATATAGCCTGAATGGTGCTATATTTTCTACTTCAGGCGCCCAGCACGCCCTGACAGCGCTGTTCTCAGACTCCTTTTTTTTTCAGCACTTAGCCTATTGTTGCAACTTGTCTCATTACATTTCCCTCTGATTCTCCACGGCCGCAAATTGCTTTCTGTTCATCGGCATGTTTGCATTTACAAATTCTCGTATACAACAGGTAGTGCGGCACTAGTACAGAACGATAGGGAAGTCTTGACGACAGAAACTAGGTTTCGTTATTAACAATAGTATTGATGATAATTGCGCAAGTTATGTCTGTCACTCTATGAAGCTTTATCATCATCAATTGGTAGTTTACTCGACTCCCCCACCTCTATAAACCTGATGCCGTCGTCGCAGTAACACTCACTTTAATTAAATTCTCAGCCACGCGCAATTAAGTGTGAGTCAAATGTTCTTTTTTTCTTTCAGGTAAGGCCAGAAATGTGCAGGCTCAGTTTTAGTACCTCTACAGTGCGCCTTTAAACTTTCCGGAAGCAAGATAAATGCGATTTTAAAGAAGTAGGTCTGGTGAAAGGAAGAAACTATATGTGCGGTGGTTATCCTTTACCCCGAAAACATATTGAAGCGACGAAAGGAAATGTGTTCTCGATGTGAAATATATTTGCTTTCTTCTATACCAATCTCTGGGTTGCGAAACTAACCAATCACTTTTTTATCTGCTAGTACCCTTCGTAATCTCCAGGGGCAAAAACTATTTGAAGCAGCATTCAATGCCAAATCTTCTGGTGATGTTTCCCTCATGTGGTTCAGCAAAGGACAAGACAGCTAGAAAATTCCGCTTCAAGCTTAGGAGACGAAGTTCAGCGCAGAAACAAGGCAGAATTTAAGCCGCTTTAGACCCGGGGGCGAGCGTCCGCACGCAATCGCTTTGGCATCCGAAGGTAAACAAGCGGGCCCGGACATGCACTTTTGGAGAGTGCACCTAGGACTGCAGATCCAATTTTACACAGAACAGGACTTGAGGCAGAGGCACTAAAGGAGGCATTCCTCGGAAAACCACTCGCGGTGCCCTCCCCACCAAATATAATGGAGCAAGAAGCACTGTAGTAAACAATGTTGGGACAAGACAAAGGCAAGACACAAATGTAGACTTAGTACAGAGTAACTCCAGCTGTGATGACATATATACAGGGGGCTGCGTCCAAAGTCAGAGGAATACAATTCACCTGCCCAAAACTGTCTAAGACGGAGTACAATATTAGTTTGCAGTTAAGTGTACATCATAGCGAGTGAACAAGTGTAGTGAATGCAACTCGTAATGTAAAAAAAACGACAAGGAACCCCGTCGTGACTACCAGACAACGGTACCGTGAACTGACATTTCGGCAAGTTGGTTAAGCTTCGTCTTATGTACAGCGCTAGAACACACAGACGGAAACAAAGACGACAGCACCCGTCCTGTCGTTTTCCTTTCCGTCCACGTGTGCTTGGGCTGTATTAGGATGGTGCCGTGAAAACTGTTCTGCTATAACGGTATTAAACATCTTAGAAATCAAAGGGTTCTGTGGTTTCGACCATTACTTAGCTAGGTACTTGTATCGTTACACCTGTCATATTTGGTTCCATTTTTCGTTGCCAAGTCCTTAGAGTCTTGTCAAGATTCTTCCTTATCGTTACCCACAGCCTCAACTCCCTTATCTGCGTTACCGCTCACGTCATTGTGGGAACTCAGAATATTCCAGCTGGTGGTACATCACATTGAGGTCAAGCGGCACACTTTACTCTAGCGTTTCCGGTTCGGGATTATCCCTGCGTGCCGCACAATAAAAAAACGCAAATATGACTCTCCTTATTATTACTACAATCATACAAAAACCCACTTCCACTATGGGCAACCATTTATTTCGGTATCTGTTGGA
This sequence comes from Dermacentor andersoni, assembly GCF_023375885.2. NCBI lineage: Eukaryota > Metazoa > Arthropoda > Arachnida > Ixodida > Ixodidae > Dermacentor > Dermacentor andersoni. The sequence continues at coordinate 187,366,247 of NC_092818.1, read as the reverse complement.
TTTACGAAAGAAAAATAAAGCACGACTTTTGTGTCTGGCTGAAAAAGACTCGCTTCTATCAGCCACAGATAGGGCTTTTCCAGGTACGCACGATGTACATGGTAAATTGTTAATTTTTTTTTGTATGCTGTCTTTCTTTCTTCTTCTTTTGCGTCATAATAAGCATTGTGGGTCGCATATTATCACGACTTCTTCCCTTGACAGCAGTGGGAGTGGTTTTGGCTGGCTTTGCACCGCTCAACATTGGTGAACAGATTAAATTATGGGGTTTTACGTGCCAAAACCACTTTCTGATTATGAGGCACGCCGTAGTGGAGGACTCCGGAAATTTCGACCACCTGGGGTTCTTTAACATGAACCTAAATCGAAGTGCACGGGTGTTTTCGCATTTCGCCCCCATCGAAATGCGGCCGCCGTGGCCGGGATTCGATCCCGCGACCTCGTGCTCAGCAGCCCAACACCATAGCCACTGAGCAACCACGGCGGGTGTTGGTGAACACATTATTGAACCTTAAGTTGTAAGTTAGCGCTCGTGCGTCCTAATCTGTTTCAGTACCATGTGCATCCCATAGTTCCCACATTTTAACCTTTCCGTACTATAGGAAATGGAGAAAATAGTATAAATTTTCACAAGAATTTTCCAGAAACATGGTGTGCGGGCAGCCATGTCACAAATGTAAGCGTTCAAGCAGTCCATAATGAAAAAAAAAATACTAGACACAATGTCACTGAGCATGAGGGTGATGATGAACATTATTATTATTATTATTATTATTATTATTATTATTATTATGTAAGCATTACTTTTGAAATGGGGTGGTTTAACATGCGACGAAGCTCGTTCTTCAGAACATTTTTGTTGCATTTAAGCTTAAATAGCTTTATACTCATGGCTATATTATTCACTTCAGAAAGTTAGCGTTATTGCGTGTTATCGCTTCCTTTTCCCCACCAATCTTATAGCCTTCTATGGTTAGTCTCCACAGCAGGTTCATGTATGTTTATCCTACGTCCTTAAAATCTAACTCTTCGGTCGAGTCAGCTGCTTCTATATATATCGCTCGATGAATACTCTGATACTCCAACAGAACACACTTATTGTATCCTACAACATTTTCATACGCCACGCACAAGTCGTTTCTATCTTTAAATTTTCTGCTATAAGTACGCGTTCTCAGACACCCTGTTCAGGCTGCGAAGAGCAGGAAACTGCCTATTGAACTATCATGGAATTCTTTCCCTTCTGATTTTAGTTTTTCATTGTTCTATAGGATTCCACAGCTGGCTTCCTCTCCATTGCTTTTATCCAGTACACTTCTACGTCTCACTTCTGCATCTAATTTAATATCCTTTTGCAACCGCCCCCCCCCCCCCCCCCCATAGCAAACTATTTACTACTTAATTTCCTGGTTATAGGTGACAGCCGCTGTCTAGTGTCGAGAACTGCAACTAGAAGCAATCTAACGAAAACACTCGTCAGCGATTTTTTTTGAGATATATTTTTCCTTGTGACGACTATGTTCGTCGTCAGCTATATTGGTAAAGCATTCCGGTAACGACTATATTCATTACTAGTGCAGAAAGCGCTAACAAGCACAGCTCCTCAGGCAATGCAAAGAGGGCGTTATGTGCTGCACGGATATTTTTTTTTTTGTACAACTAGCTCCAAAGTACTGATAGTGTATGTACATTTGAAGTTTATTTTTTCTTCCTTACATTTATATTGTTTACTTCGTACTGAGTGTGCAAGCATTCGAACTTTAGTTTTTTAGTGCTTTTTTTGTTCAAGTTTGCACATAATTATGACATCATATCATCCCCCATTTTTTTTCACTATTGTTTTGAGTAATTTTCATCACTAATGGGACATGCGCTTCCAACTTCTACAATTGACCCGCTGCATAGCTACACCTATTCACAGCTGTCAGTGAAATGGTGCGCGTTGCCTGTCTCTCCATGCCGATCCTCAGAGCGACTCACCTGCAGGTATGATGTGGAAGGCACAGGGCTCCCGCTGCATCCCAATGGTGTTGGTGGCCCAGCAGTAGAGGAGGCCATAGCTGTGCTTCCAGCGGGGGCGGTACGATGCCACGCTGGTAGTTCCATTCACAGTGAACGTCTTCACATCGAACACTTCGACAGAGTTGTTCAGCGCCCACTTAAAGCTTAGCTCAGACGGGTCGGCTTCCACCTCGCACGAGATTTCGGCCTCTTCATCACGTGCCACGCCGTAAACAAGGTTCTGGCGCTTCTTACACACCGGCGCGTCTGCGAAGACACAGAGCAGACTCATTAATATTCGGCGGGCCTAGATTGAGACTGCAAAACGAACGTATAACCATCTACTATTAACCTGGAATATTTTGCTGGTCTTCACCTTGCTAAGACGTTACAACAATATGAACCGAACAACACTGCCTGTTTTGAAAAGGTGAAACAAACAAACAAACAAACGAGCAAACAAACAAGCAATAAACAAACAAACAAAGCAACCGACCTGTCTGACCTTTTCTGCTAGATGGCACGAGTGCTCGTTCTCCTGTTGCTGCGGTCTTCTAATGATGACACCGCACTAACTTGTTCAGCTTTAAATGTTACGCAGAATATATGTCAAAGAACACGACAGTCGGGAAGCGTAAACAACGCATATCAGTTGGGGACCGGCAATTCCGGCCTTAACTAACTTATGGGTTTTCACGTGCCAAAACCACTTTCTGATTATGAGGCACGCCGTAGTGGAAGACTCCGGAAATTTCGACCACCTGGGGTTCTTTAACGTGCACCTAAATCTAAGTACACAGGTGTTTTCGCATTCCGCCCCCATCGAAATGCAGCCACCGCGCCCGGGATTCGATCCCGCGACCTCGTGCTCAGCAGCCCAACAACATAGCCACTGAGCAACCATGGCGGGTAAATACGGCCTTCAATAAGGCTAGTGCCAAATGTTACGATGCATATTTCTTACTACCTGAACGTCTATTTATGTCAAAAAGTATAGTGAAGAATATACGAGTAACAAAATACAAGAAGCCGCTTTCAAAGGTATTCTCTCAAACAAAGGAAAAAGCGGTGTTAACACATTCCTTGTGGTAAAAAAAGAACAGAAGAAAACAACACAGAAATATGTTTTTATATGACACTACACGTATCCTGGTGCAGTGTTATGTGCTGCCCGATACTACGTGCAAATATACGTGCAAAAGCATATTTTTATACGGGGTGATCATTTTGAAGTTTTCTGGAATACTTAAAAATGGCCGGTGGCAGAGAGCATAATTCTTGTCATTGAGCTGCATTATTTCGAAGAGGTGGACATTAGTAGCACAGATACATAATAAACTAATCACCACAACTTCAGTATTGAATTTCTTTATTGATTACTTCCCCCACATATTGCAATTTACGATCTGTAGCCGGTGAGCTTGCAAAACGTATACGCTTGAAATGAATCTCCAGGATGGCACCAGTTTCGATATGTGCCGGACGAAATAGATGGCCGTTCTAGTTACTTTTGTGCTTCAATGCACAAAAGAGCGTTTTGCTTAAAAAAAGTAAGTGGAACAAGAGCGCATTCTTACATTGTGCTTGATGGCACATATCTCCAAACGGGTAGGGTATGGTATGAAAAACTTTATTCAGGCCCTTCAGGTCGCGCTAGTTTCCGAGCCCGAAGCGGCCCGCTACCACGTCGGAAACGAAAGGCCTACCCTCTCGGCCACATCGCGGGCCCAATGGACTGCCCAAATCTGTTCTTCTAGTTCTGGGCTACGTAGAGCCGCGTCCCAACGCTCTTTGGTGTTGTCCTTGTCGCTGCGTAACGCGGAGCACCACCAGAGCATATGTGCTAAGTCTGCTACGCTACCGCAACGCGGGCAAGTGTATAAAGCCAAGCCTTCATACACTTGCAAATGTTTTGCTTATTGATAGGGGATGGGGTAGGTTCCCGTCTGTAAGAGCCTCAGGGTGAGAGCTTAGGGTCATTCTGAAATTTGATTTCAAGTCGAGACACCTTACAAACTGACTGGAAACAAATCTCAAATAGCAATAGGGGCCGTAGAGTGAATATTTAAGAATTAGCAAATTTTTCACGTAGTTGAATGTGAATATGTGTTTCTATTTCGCGTGCTAGAGATGTCCGCCACTCTGACTGATCCAGCTGAAGGACTAGAATTATGTTGTTTGCAACGGGCTAGTTTAAAGAATTACGGAAAAATTAAAAGTGATCACCCCTTATATGGCATTGCACTCACAGTGGACCCTGAGCAGGACGCGGTCGCTCTCCCCTTCCCCTTCGACGTTTGCAGCGACGCACTGGTAGTGGCCGCGGCTCTCTCGGCGAACCTTCTGCAGCACGAGCGACTGGTTGCTGATGATGACCCCCTGCTTGACATTGCTGTACAGCGGCTTTCCTTCGAACTTCCAGCCCACCTCGCTGACCGCCGGGTTCGCCTGGATGTTGCACTCCAGGTACACGTCCGAGCCTTCGCGGATCGCCTTGTGCTTCATGTTGGCGCCCAGTGAGAGGCTCAGTCGCGGAACGTCTGCAAAGGTGTGCGTAAAGGAGCGCAATCATTCGCACATGCGGAACGCCTCGCAACGAGTGTGAGGAGCACACGACGAGTGAGGCTAGTCTGTCGAAATAAAGTTCACGTTGTAGAGCGTGCTTCCTTGCTTTACTATCTGCTAGACGTGACCTTTGTAATGGAATTGACAACAGCTTGATTGTACTGAAAACGCGGTAAATTTTGAAGGGTGTCATTATAAGTGTTCACGGCAGCTGGCGCCCTTTTACTTTACCTAACGGCAGAGGAGTGCGATTTTCGACACCCCTGGAAATTTTGTCGGCTAAAGTAAATCGAATAAATTTCTCAGAAGCGAACTCAGTTCATGATCGCTGGTAGAGTTATTGGGTGCCTACATGTCTAAGCATGTAGCAGTGACGCAAGCACGATAGTGTAATTGCGTAAAATTTGAGTGATGATAAAGATAAATAAATTGAGCTATGTTATCAGCCATTTAATCTTCATTACTTATGCAGAATTATTTTACCTAAGAAATGCTTAAGGGCTCCGCATTCAAATAATGGTGATATGATGACGTATAAACCTCGTAGTTCTTGAACCAACGAAAACACAGACCGATATTGTCCTCTTTAGTGCCCAATAATATTCACTACTGTTGTAACGTTCATCATGAATAAAATTTTCAGTTACACGACGTTGTGACAAAACTTTTCACAACCGCAACACTCACTGAACGGGAGCTCGCAGATGTGCAAAACATCCACGCGACCTGAAAAAAAAACGCAGGTGTGTTTGTTTCTCTACAGTTTCTAAAGCATCCCTTGTGAGTCTGAAGACAATGTCATATCCATCGCGAAACTCAGATTTGGTTCAATTCATTTAAATTCAATTCAAACACGCACAGGTGCTCTCAATAGGCAACTGTTGACTAATGTAAATTGTTTTTCCAATAGTAAAAAATTTTAAATAACCGAAATGTTGTTAACATATGCGCGAGATCATGTGCATACGTACAAAATTCACAGCATGATTTCAGATGACGCAGAGAATAGCTAGTACCATGCGTAGCGTCAATATTAGTGTAGGATGTTTGAATCCATCTTGCAATGGATTGAAGAACTTAGTAACCGCTCACAGTTCACCTTGATTAACAACAATACATATAATTCCTTACCAGTAACTTCTGGCGTTCCACAATGACCTGTTATAGAGCCTCTTCTCTTATTAATATATATTAGACTTACCACTGCACGTATTCTGCAATATTCGCATGTTAACGCACAACTGCATCATGTACAAAAAGTTACTGACATGTCTAGTAAAATCTCCCTTCAAGAAGATATCAGCAGTGCACAACAATAATTTGATGGCTGGGTAATGATGCTTAAGCCAGATGAATGATATCTAGTGGTGTTCTCTCGCCTACTCAGCCCAATAGTTCACCTATATATAATAAATAATCTACATGTAAAAACTGTGCAGTCTTATAAATAGCTTGGTGTAACTCTTACTCATGATTTGTCTTGGAGTGTACATGTTACTAACGTCATCTCATCTAATAAATCTCCTGGTTTAATAAAACATAACCTAAAGCAAGCGCCGAAACATGCGAAATAGCTAGCCTATCAAACCATATTCAGCACTAAACGTGAATACGAATGAGCTGTATGGGGACCACCTCGAGCATATATAGGATGTCCCAGCTAACTTTAGCCAGAGTTTAAAAATATGCAAATGCCGTGTGGCTGGAAAGAACAAAGATAATATTGTTTGCTGTCGCTTGGAGATACTCAAGCTATTTTTTACAGCAAAGCTGTATATGGCTAGGGTTCCATGAATTTTTGTTCTCCGTGAATAAAAATTATCGTCATCAATGGCTCATACCCCCGTAAGCATTCATGCTACTGTAAGCAAGCAAAAATGAAACGACTCATAGCCCCGTAAGGTAGAGGCTACAAGCACTCAGCAAAGTGAAGCAAATAGTGCTTAAATTCTTTCAAATTACGCATACGACATGCAGAACAGCATGTCGAAAACTGTCATCATCAATAGCTCATACCCCCGTGAGCAATGGCTCATACCCCCGTAAGCAAGCAAAACATGCAATGACTTATAGTCCCGTAAGGTTCATGGCTACTCACTTTGCGTGAATTAGCTGCGATGACACTACCCGTGTTGTCGTTGTCGGTGATTTCAATGTGGATGTGTCGGTACCAAAAAGGTAGCGGTTTACGCGTTCCGTGTTGCAGACATATCTCTTGCGATGCCACAGCGATCCGACCCAACCGACCACCGCGGCGTACGTGCATCGAGTTCATATTATCAAAGAACGTGATTGCAGTTACAAGTGAAATAATGACCACCGATCAAGACGATAAATGAGCGTGCGTACCTTTCATCACGATGACCATATGCCAAGACAATAAATGAATTCGTACCTTTAATCAAAATTATTTGTCACCTTCGTTTCGTGTATTAAACAGCTTCGCTGGTCAACCACCTTCACCGAGTGGAATGGTTCATGATTTTTTTTTATTCCGCCTAATTAGATAATTAGTCTTAATTAATAAATCAACTTCTCAAATATAAAAGGTAGATAAAAAGTATAAATGAGAACATTGTTGAGCGACATGAAAAATTCCCGATGCAGCTTTCTATTCCTCAATACGTGCTACATAAAAGTGTTATTCCGAGCATGTAAGAAGCACGCGTATACATGCGAAGTGCTTCGAGCGGCCAGTCACGCGGCAATTTTGCGTGAATTTGCGGGCTTCTTTCACGCTCGGAAAAACACTTTCATGTATCGTGTATTGAGCAACAGGAGGCTGTATCGGGAGCTGTTCTTGTCATTGTGCATTTTCCTCATTGACACTTTTCGTCTAAATATAGTATTTGAGAAGTTCATGAATTGATTAAGAATAATTATCTAATTAGGCGGAATGAAAAGAAATAGTTTGAGTATCTCCAAGCGACGGCAAACAACATTAGCTTTGTTCTGTCCAGCTAAGTGAAATTTGCATATTTTAAAACTCTGGCTAAAGTTAGCTGGGACGCCATGTATAATCAACGCGCTCTTATCAGTAAAAACCGCGCCATAATGCTCATCAATTTTTGATAGCCATGTGTCGTCACTGAAAAAAATAATTCCAATTACTTGTCATCGTTAAGCACTTTCGTATCTCATCTCTGCCCAATTTTCATAAGCTTTGTTATACTTGGCTCAATCAAGCACCGTACTGCACTGCCCGCACATGACATCGCAATCGGCACACGCACCAAGTTGGCAGCCTTCTCACTCATAGTACCACTTCTTTAGGCCTTTCCTTTTTCGTGCAATGACATATTGCAACCGTCTGCCCACCAAATTGTGACCATAATCTGTGCACATACTTTGACACGAAGAGTAACAGATCACTTTTCTGAATAGACAAGTACGGGATATGCCTTATGTACCTAAACGTTGTTGATGTGTTGCATTTAATATAACACTCCTATTTTGCAATTCCTAAAATAATTTACAATACATTTGTATACACACAACTCTTATCTAATGCCCGTAATAGCGTTTTTAAGGTAATATATGAAATGACATCAAAAAAAGTTATTTGGCGAACAGCTTAGAAGAAACACCCTAAAACTAAACAGATCAGTGCCACTTCACAATACACGAACTGATAATGCAAGTGCTTACCCAGGAAAAGAGCGCCATCTAATTGAGGGGCTTCCGTTAAACCACATCCAGATCGAATGCATTCTCATTCTATTTTGCAAAGCGTCGCAAGGCCATCGGCACATCCATATTACGTTTTGCGATGGCGGCGCCGTAATTTCGGATCCTAACTGCTTTCCCTAATGTTGCCGATCAAAGCTGACAGAATGTGGCGGGAATTTCGGCCGTCGTAAAGGTGCGGTCCTAGTGCTGAGCGTGGAACAGCCACGCCAACGCTCACTAACGTCACGCCGGAAGTGCATCGAAAACGCGCTTCATCTGGTTCTTGCTTCAGAAACAACTAGCTGCTTCGCTGTCTCCGCTCAGAACGCACTCTCACCGCTCACCTGCAGGACGATGGCACTTCCATGCCAATTGTGTGGCCCGGACTTGAAGCTTATAGTATTAAGGCTACGTACAAAGGATTATGCAGCTTGCCACTCCCGCACTTGCATGCGTGTTTTCGCTAATAGCCTCAACAAGCCGCCAGACCACGAGACGAGCTTTCTACCCGCAGCGGGGCGAAAACAACGCCCTCAGCAGATGAAGCAGAGAGACAAAGCGGAGGCCGTTGGCGCGCGCTAGCTGGTACACGGTGCAGTCAAGACAGCGCAAATGCACGGGACAAGGCAACGAGGGGGCGACAAAACACGTTCCTTCCTCTTCTTGCCTCGATCCGAGAATTTTCGCTGTTTAGTCTCCGACGAAGCACACAACGAGCACCACACGGAGCGCAATATATATATATATATATATATATATATATATATATATATATATATATATATATATATATATATATATATATATCAACAAGAGAAAAAAAAACGCTGAGCTTAAAAGCTAAGGAAGAAAGCGAATGAGTAATGTATGAGATGAATAAATAAAACAGACAAGGAATATCAAAGCGAGACATGCAAAGCAGAAACAAATATATAATAGTAGACCTAGGGAGAGGGGAAGAAATAACACGTATCGATGAAGCCCTTTGGCGATCAGTTAGCCGCCGCCACTACCAACCCAAACCCTTTGGCACGAGTCCTTGAGCCTAATGGAAGGAGCCAGACGAGTCGCCGTTCTCACAGCTAGTTTTCGCTATTGTAACTACACGCCAACATAAGCCGGCCTCGTTAACGGTCATTATCATGATACTGTCTTGTGAATATGCCGCGCTTTTATGCGAACAGCTTAGCGCGCTTGTTTAGTTATTTTCTTTACCAGGCATTTCGTCGAAAGTTTACGAGGCTACGAATAGGAGTGCCTCATTTACCATCAAGCTAATCATGAAGTATAAATTGGTGCATACTATTGAGAAAGAATATTTGCATAAGTTTGAAGATTAAGTCCCAAAGGAAAATGCCACAGGAAGGTCCACGAAATCGATGTAGTGCAGTCTTTTTCTTCCCGCGTCTCGGAAGCGTATTGCTGCACATGATACTTACACGCATACATTCTTCATATTTTTTTTGCTACGACTGACAATATAAACACATTATTTGCTTTAGTAAATCTGAGCTCAGTCTCATCACGCAAATATACAAATAGGTTTACTTGAATTTGTTCTGAAACAATGTTGCGGAAAAAGCTGCAGGTTGCAGCTTGAGGGATACCTAGCTACCTCATATATGGGACAGCTTTGTAGACGTTGATCGAAAGCATGAGTTTTACATAACGCTGTTTACAAAAGAAAGCGTGCTGAAAGACACAAAAACCACGATAAGAGTACATAAACAAACGGTCGTAGAAAGACTTCATATATCCTTTTGAAACAGGTGTGATAGTAATGAAACAAAAGAGAACATTAACTTATAACGGTAAGATAACCCATCGCCCAAATATTTCGTGTAGTTCTTTTTCTAAGGCGGAACATATACACCCCTGCGGATCAGAGCTGTGCATTTGGTGGTTCAAGAGTGTCGCCAAACAACAGTTTAACAATTTGTGGCCGTAGCTAGTTCTGCTCCCCTTGATATTCCGAGGTTCTGGTTGACGTACGCTGTAAAGGGGAATATGCTGCTGTAAAGATAGCACGTTTATTACTTTGTCATCGTTTCTGCATTTTTCTACTCTGTATAAGCGACAGAGCCTAGAGCTGAATAATGATACAGTTTTCATAACCCTAAAATTTGAACTGAGAACAGATGAGTCGTATGGGAGAGACAGGGTTCTTTAGAGACTATACCGCTTGCTCTCTTTTGCAATACTATTATTTATGCATGTTTTGTGAGGAAGTTGTTCTCCAGACAATAATTCTGTATTTAACTAAAGCAAGAAAAATTAATAATATAAAAGCATATCAATGGATGTAGGGAGGTGTATATGTACGTTAAAAGATGCATGTAAACAAATGTAACACACATAGCGCCTAGGCCGCGTGCTCTCACTTAGGAAGAAAAGTAATTTTTGTAGATCCTGCGCAGTCATTCAATACTCGCTATAATTACAAAGCTTTCTTTTTATTTTACTGATAAAACAATGGACAGCTTTACTGGCGTGCTGTTCATTGACATGGCTACAATAGCGATAGACAATATTTGCAAGGTTTGACTGCGCGGAATGGCTTACATAATCTTTACCCAGATGTCTGTGCAATCTGTTGCGCAGTGGGATAAAGTCCGCCTTCAAAAACGGCCTGCGTGTCATGCCCCGGAGGGAATCTCCAATCCGCTGCCTCCGGCACTGTATCGGCATTTCGCAAGTTGAAGACAATAAATCAGCGCTCTTTTTTGCTGTTTTCGTCTGAAGCGCGCGCTGATTAGTAGCAGCAAGGCACAATCGCTACATATATTGCATAACCTATGAAATTTCTCAATTTTCGTTTCGCTCAATGGCATTTTTACTCTCCGGAAGTGTAAAATTCAGGCCTGGTATCGACCTCTTGTCTATTCTTGCCCTTTTTCCACGTAGTCGATGCAACCTTAAAAGAAGTGTGTTGCTTTCTATATTAGAGTGGTTGACAACGCTGCATGTGACCGGTCGTGTGGTGTTACTGTTGAAGAAAGAAACGAATTCATTTTTTTTTTCACGTATGCGTTAAGTCGACGCCACGGAAATGGTGACAGTTTTTTTTTTTTCGTGAAACATTTACTATTAACTTTTAACTGCCACCCCTTTCGTTGTACGGGTGTCCTGCGACGTAACGCGCTGGATTACAGTGTTTCGCTGATTCCAGAAAATAAAAAGTCGGAATTCAGCGCTCTCTGTGTGCGTTGTTCCTCCTCTATGTATGTGTGCTAGTGCCGATAACCTAAACGTTTTCGCGATCCCATGGGAACAATCCCCAATCACATCCGTGACAGACCCTTATGCACATAGTGTGTGTTTACCTGCGTTACTGTAGGCAGGAGTAAAGACGGGGAATGCGGGAGATGGAAATTCAAAACGATGAGCAAAACATGAACAAAGTGAATGCAGGAGCCAACGTTTCGACAAGTGGACTTGTCTTCAAGGCGACGTACGCTTTCCTCGCCACAGTATATATAGGTGGGTTCTTCTAAAGTGAAGAAGGTGTGAGGCGGGAGGGTGCGGAAACGAGGGAAGGTGTCTTAGCGTGTCGAATTGAGAGTAAAGGAAGCCTGTGCACAAGGTCAAAGCCAGCTTTGACAAGGTCAAAGCCCCCCGGTCTGTCAAAGCACGCGTGTTAGCCGGCGTGTCAAGGGCATCTGACATGCCGGCTGAAAAAAAAAAAAATGGAGGAGGAAAGGAAAAAGAAGGGGGGGGGGGATACGCCAAGAAATCAAACTAAGTGTTGTTGCCTATAGCTTGAAGTTTAGCATAGCGAATAGATTCTAAAGCTCCCTTTGAAACGTTTATGCCTATTGGTTGCAATGTCTCGAACTTATGGATAAGGTATGATTCTCTCTATTTTCTTTCTCGTTCAGAACGGAAATTTGACTGTAAGATGTAGAGTTTAAGTTCATCAAAGTTATGACCTGGTTGGTTGAAATGCTCGGCGACGGCTTTGGGAAGCTTTTTAGCTGTGTCCGCGCGATGTCCGTTTAATCTGACGTTCATTGATTGTCCTGTGTCACCGATATATTGTTTCTTACAGAAGGAACATTCAAGCATATAAGTCACATCCGAACTTGTACAAGTGAAGCTAGATTTGACTTCATGTGTACAACTATTTGCGGCAAGAGGGTCATTCTCAACTATGTTAGCACATGATGATAACTGACCAACTCAGCATGTCGAAATGCTGACCTTGCCAGTTGTGGTATACAGTGGCCAAAGTGCTGTTGCGCTTCTTAAGAGTAACGTATTCGCATTAACTTGCGCAAACGGCTTGCACATGTGCATAGACGAGCTGCCTCTATTTTCTTATTTTTCTACCTACTCCTCTTCTTGTCCCAACGTAGAATAGCACGCAGAAATGTTTGTTTTACTTGATCTTTCTTTCTATCTAGCTTTCTTTCCATCTTTCTTTCAACTTTTCGATCTTTGTATCTTTCTTTTCGAGCTTTCTATCTATCTTTTTTTCTTTCTTTCGTTCTTTCTTTCCTTATGAAATATATTTTTTTTTGTCGCTGCACAAATGCACGCACAAATGTTCATTACAACACCTTTCATATTCTGCTGTTCAACTTTTACCTCTTCTAGAGCCGGTAGGCCCTATACACCTGCTGGTGGCAGCTGCCAGCTGACTCTTTTTCTCTTCTCAGCGATTGTTTCTGCGTGCAAATCAGATAAAAAATATTCATTCTCTAGATATAAACAGTAGCATTCAGCATTTCTTGAGGCCATCTTGTCCTCTTAACCTCTTTCAATTCGATTCCCACAAGATTGCCACAAAGAAGCGCAGAAAATACGTCTCCCTTTCTAGAAAGAACAATGAAATCTGTCGCGCTGGATCAGTGGCTATTATATTGTTCCGAAGCTCCAGGCAAGGCGGCAGAAGGAAAGCACGAGCTTGGGGTGGAAGACGACGACGTTCGGGACTTGCCTGCACTGCCTGTCTTTTGTACATAACCTGCAAATAGATTTCACGGTTTCTTTAATCTTTGTGCCACTTAGTGGTGGAGGTGAGGGGTAAGGCAGCTCGTAAAAAAGGCGAAGAAACACGTGAGATGACGCTTCAGTAGTCAAGGCTGATAGGTGGTAGTCTGCGCAAGAAGACAGAGCTATGTCTTGCTATGTCTGGGCTATGTCTTGCGGTAGAACGTGGCTGTATGGTCCAAAGTTTAGAAGAGGAAGGCACGTAGAATTCTTCAATACATTGATGACATTATGAGTAAGTGCAGTGTTATGGGCCAGGAGGATGTTCGAAAGAGGAGAGACGATGCATTCACCGTAAGGAACAGGTGGGGTGGGCGAAAGAACTGCGCACGTCAAAGCTTGGGGGGGCAAGACGAACGTGCTAAGTACAAGTAGTTTCCCTTGTGTTGTCCTTGGTGTTTTTGTTCGTTGGCTTCTTATGACTAATAAATATTGGGCCTGGATTAATAACTATCTTTATTCTGCAAAAACTTCGCCATAAATTTAATTGGTTGCCCTGCCTGTCTGCCCATCGCAACCATGTTTTTGAAGGTATAAATAACAGCAAAGCTTTGTAATTCTTGCTGGGACTGACGTACATCCTCTCGCATTATCCACGTGAAAATACATTATTAAAAAAGACAACCTAGTTTAATAGTGCGCAAATTCATGACATTTGTTATTCAAATCACTGCGGTCTGCCTAGTGAGCACGTTAGAGAGCAATTTCTGTGTTCGTAAATTGCGACCACCGGCTGGAAAATTAGTGTTTGTAAACTAATTATGAAAGAAACACTAACTTTGCCTGCATGCAGGGCAGGGACGTTTGTTTCAAAAACTGGGATAAACTTCAGGTACAAAGCAGGAGGCCATCAGCCGCGTTTCTCTCCTTTTATTTTCTTTTCTTGCTTGTTGAAAACCATATTCCCCCGGAGCAACGATGCACTTCTAGTGAAAGACATTCATTGTAAAAGAAAGAAAGAAAGAAAGAAAGAAAGAAAGAAAGAAAGAAAGAAAGAAAGAAAGAAAGAAAGAAAGAAAGAAAGAAACGCAGGCTCAGGCCAGCGATCGTCGCAAGAAATTCACCAAAGCTTCCCGTGCGGAGCTTTGGTGAAAATATACAACATTCGCTGTAACACCGCACTCCTATTGCTTATGCTTTGTTAGCCTGCCTGGTGGCTTTCATAAATTGCCTAGTACCGCTCCCAAACAGTGTTCTCGCAGACGCTTCGCCTCACAGGTACTTGAATTGAATTAGATACATACAGCAGTGCACAAAAATGGGCCTGCTAATCTGGCACGCCGTGAGGTCCCTCCGCCAGCACAGTGCGAACTCAGCTGCAGTCATGCGTCAGTTAGCAATTTCTTAATGGCTCTCTGCTAGTGCTTCAGCGACAACCCTAGGTCTTGTACAGATTAGGGTCATCGCCCGCAGAAATGTTTAGTCATTTAGTCATTATGTTCTTACTTCTGGTTTAGTCTTCCTGGGGAAAAGAGGGAAGCTGAAGTACAATCTGTTCCCCAATGCTCTTCTTCGGAACAAAAAGCAGACAGAAAAAAAAATGTAAATAACAAATGGGGAGGGGAATGTGGTGAAAAAAAGAAGCAGAAAAATCTATGGTCCCCTAATAGGTCGGCCGCAAGAGCCCAGTTTCGTGACTTTCATTCGTTTACAGGAAAGAAGGAGGGAACAAACAAGAAAAACGAAAAGGCGAGGCTAATAAATAGTAATAACTATCGCCCACGAAATACGCACAACCACTGCCACACTTAGCCGGAACATTATAGGCACATCTATAGCGGTTTAACTCTAACAAGCACGGACTGGAAGGAACAAACGTCGAAAGCTTTGAAGAAACGCGCATTAAGCTATTTCATTGACGGCAGTCAAAGAAAAAATGTCCAGCAGCCTCCCCAGAAGGGTCAAAAAGGCGCTTAAGCCATATTCGGGTTAATCTAAAAAAAAAATTCCAGAGTTTTGCGTCATTAATCCACAATCTCATTATAAGGCACGCTACAGTGTGATGCTCAGGATTAATTTTGACCATCTGGGGTTCTCTAACGTATACCTAATACACGATTCACGAGTGTTGTTACATTTCGCTCACATCGAAATGCGGCCGCTCGATCGGGATTTGATCACGCGATCTGGTGCTTAGCAGCGAAACGCCAAAGCCACCAAGCAACCACGGGGGAGTGTTCGAGTTAAGTCTGACCGGAACTGTTCTTCCCAGAGATGATCTCTTTTGAGCTATACATGAGTCGAAGAAAGCTGAGCAGGGTCGTAATAAAAGGTAATAAAAGACAGGCAGGCGTACGAAACACGAAAACAGAGGTACGGGGAGTTTACAGGCTTTGGGGCGTGTCTATGTCCAGCCACAACAACAATAAGCTACCTTGCGTGCCCTTCTTTCTTTCTGCGTTGCGTTCTTTCCACGTTGGCGCGACGCATCACGTGAGGGAACTGCCGCTACGCAGCAGAAACAGTGCCGTGACAGGCCTCTCACAACGCTGGCGTGATGAGGAGCGTCGCCGGTGACGTCGCGCCTCAATGTTGCACAAAACTAGACCGACAGGAAACCCCTAGTGTTAGTTAGCACACCGTGAAATATTAGTTAACCTTAGTTTGCTGTGCGTTTAACTCACGCCAGTACATACACATAGCAGCTTAGTTGGAGCGTTAATGTGCGGAACGCTAATTTAATGCAATTTAGCAGAACGATAGCGTAATGTGCGGTGTGCGAGCGCGCACCTCTCTTGCCAACAGTGGAAGAAAGGACACCGTCCTGGCTCCGCCGCCGAGCCGACTGAGCAGAGCGTTGAGCCTGCATCCACTTCGTCGTTTTGGCAAGCAAATGCACTCCACGTCTCTATAGACCTACTAGCACTCCACACGCCCACCGCGCATGCGCCGTCGATAGCGCGACAGCACGGAAGTGGTGGTGAGAATGCGTCTCGAGCGTCCGTGTAATTGCCATCTCGATATAAACAAAAAGTTGTAGTTTCGCCCGAAAGGGAAACCATCGATTGCGATAGCAAATACCTGGACAGCAGTACGAAGTAAGGATAGCAGTTTTATCGGCCGCATAAACTTCCAGACGTTCGCTTACCGTCTAACCTAACAAGCATGGTGTCAGCGCGCACAGGCAAACATGAGTACATCACACTCGATGGCCGCGGAGACTCCCTGCCGAATGCTGGCGTGAGGAAGCGCGGCAGCTGCAGCGAGTGAGGCGATCTTCGTGCTGTGCATCGCTTCAACGCAAACTGAGCGGAGAAAACATGCGTGCACAAAGGTATCAGCCGCCGTCGCATCTAGACTCAGGCCCCGACGCAGATCGTTTTCAAGATAGGGCGCGCGCGGCCGTGCAACGCCACCTAATAAGGAGCGTTGAAGGCTCGTGTGTGTGTATATATATATATATATATACACACGCCACCGCAGCGTGAGCACGCGCGCACGCACGCGCTACGTCACGTTGGCGAGAACAACGTCTATATAGTTCGACGCACTGGCGCTGCCAACGTAATTGGACGGGGCCAACTCGCTCCGAGGTGCCCGACGCGCGTTGGTCGAGCCAACTGCGCCGACCCACAATGCATTGCGCGAAGAACTGCGCCCATGCCGCTTTGCCGACGGTCGCAGGCAGCCGTTCAAGGTGACGCCCGCCTTCAGTGTCGTCCTGCACATGTCCCGAAGACAGCAGCCGACGGCGCGCGCGTCGAAGCATTGGCCTTTTTCGCAGCGATCCCGTGGGCCCTACCATGTTTGATCACGTGGTGACGCTTCCATTGCTTGCTTCAACTGCCACCGTAGCCTCCGTGTTTACATTTGATGTGTATGACGCCGGTGCGGCTTAGCAAACCTTTATTTCGGGAGATGTCGTGAATGACACGAACTTAAATGCTTCAACTGTTTTTGCAAAAAGCGGCTAACCAAAACCTGCCAACAGTTGTTTTTACTGACTATTGTACGGAAAGACACATCCTGTTTGTGCGTTTTTGCAGTGAAAAAAACCTCTAGAGCAAGTACCTTACATTGTTTTACATCTTTCACAATCTTGGTGAGGCCTATATTTTCCAACAAAGAAATGGCTTTGCGTTTTACCTTCTGAGCTTTCTCATTTGCCAGAATGAAGTTCTTGTTGACATCCTCAATGGCTTTTTTGTTGAAGACAGCAGGCGGAGCTATCACAAAACCGCCCTCTTTGTCACTGAGTAACAGCCGAAGTTCATTGTCTCTAAAGAAAGATACTGTCCTTTTGATCACAGCTGTCGAAGGTGGCGCTCTCCCGGTGACGGTCCTACGAAGGCAGTCCACCCCATCGAGGAGGCACCGCTCCTGGTCCTCTAGTTCTGCTTTCCTTGCGATACGCCTGTTCAAAGCCAGTAGCTCATGTGCAGGAATTCTTGGTTCCGTGCTATACTTCGGCCCATTCTTTAACAATGCAGCAACTTCGTCAGGAAGCCTGGCGTCACCGAGTACCTGGAAACCAGCGGTGACAGGTTGTGTTTGTTCCTTTCTGCGCGGAAGTCTGGACCGGAGGAGTAGCAGCAGCTGCTGCTACTCCTCCGGTTTCCAGGTACTCGGTGACGCCAGGCTTCCTGACGAAGTTGCTGCATTGTTAAAGAATGGGCCGAAGTATAGCCCGGAACCAAGAATTCCTGCACATGAGCTACTGGCTTTGAACAGGCGTATCGCAAGGAAAGCAGAACTAGAGGACCAGGAGCGGTGCCTCCTCGATGGGGTGGACTGCCTTCGTAGGACCGTCACCGGGAGAGCGCCACCTTCGACAGCTGTGATCAAAAGGACAGTATCTTTCTTCAGAGACAATGAACTTCGGCTGTTACTCAATGACACGAAGCTTTGGCCCCAGCTTCAGAGAACATACAAAAGAGCTTTCGGAGCTGAACGGCGCGAGCAGCCTATATGGAATTTGTTCTAAAAGCAAGGCTAAATTTGTATTGCAAGATATCCAAATTTTCCGCTCAATAATTGAATTAGTATTGGTGTGCTTTGCGCTTCGTTTTTTATTTGGTAAATGCCATGAAGCAGCAGCTTGTCACGTTTCTGATTCAGTAAAGTTCCTCGGTGCGGTCACTATGTGATTATTTTCATGCCCGATCGCTCGCAGGTGTGTTCAGTTCTAATAAATTTGTTCTTGCTGCGCTCAGGGCTTGAACCGTAGCTATTTTGTACATTGTAATACCTTGTGGCAAAGATGTATTATCACTACTAACTTAAAAAAAATTATGGGGTTTTACGTGCCAAATCCACTTTCCAATTATGAGGCACGCCGTAGTGGGGGACTCCGGAAATTTCGCCCACCTGGGGTTCTTTAACGTGCACCTAAATCTAAGTACACGGGTGTTTTCGCATTTCACCCCCATCGAAATGCGGCCGCCGTGGCCGGGATTCGATCCCGCGACCTCGTGCTCAGCAGCCCAACACCATAGCCACTGAGCAACCACGGCGGGTAATACTAACTTACTCGTGTGGACCGTCAGGAAACATTCAGCTTCGGCCATTCGTGCGCTATCGGTGTAGCCCGTCATTTATTGTGCGTGTATAGTACGCATATATTAAAGCATGCGCCCATTCACTTATTCTTGACACGTTGGCGATAGAGTGGGTGTCAATTTCCGTACCAGTTGGGGAAGATGCGTGTAGATCCTGTGCGCGAAACTTACTATGACAGGAAGCGACGCTAGTCTCTTTGTCATTGTTTAACGAGCAGCACTTACCCTTGCCGACGTTCCGGGGCTGAAGCCTTTTCTTTGAAAGTAAGCGATACAACGCTGGCGGATGTGGAAATTTCTGTATCGCTGAAGAAAGCCGTACATATCAAAGGGCCGGTAACACGCGCTGCCAGTTGCAGCAGCGGTCGGCGAACTTGGCCATGCAGATTCATTTCATTCCTTAACACATCAGACACTATTCATGCAGCCAACTACTGCACACGTCTTCAATATACATTAATCAATCCAGCATGATTGGAGCACGTGTGCTTTAGCGAAAACTCAGTTGCATTTCCGACATCTGATCGCACAGATCAGCTGTCGTATTGCTATCGCACAGATGAGCTGGTTTGTATTAGTGTGCTGTCGCTGAGGCCACGTGCGGCGCGCCTCCGAAAGCGCCATCTAGTTTCTCTAGAACAAACTGCTCCGCGGAAAGTGTCATTAGAGGGGATGGCATTTCTGTTGGCGCAGCGTAAGTAGCGTAGCTTGACTGTCCGCAAGCGACGCTTGGCCGCGCGCCGAAAACACCGGATTTTTAAACGCGCCTATAATCCGACGTTATCGGCGTGCGGACGGACGGCGTTTGCGGCCAATCACGGCACGCCGCTCGCGCTGCGCCAGCGAAATGCCATCTCCTCTATACTTTGACGCCCGCACCGTCGGCTGCTCTCTTCGGAGCAAGCGCAGAATGATCCCCAACCAGCGCGCCGCTTTGAACTGCTGTCTACGACCGTCGGCGAAGCGACGTGGGCGCCGTTATTTTTCGCGCAATACATTGTGCGCCGGCGCAGTCGGCGCGATCAACGCACCGATGGAGCAAGAGCCATCTCGACGTCCTCTACATTGAAACGCGTTGGCCGGTAACGTTGGCTGCACCAGTGCGTCGAAAAGTAGACGTTGTTCTCCTCGCCAATGTAACGTAGCATGTGCGCACGCGCGCTCATACTAAGTTGGACTATATACACACCTTAAAGCCGCCCCCTTTCTCTCATCCCCCGGCGCCACGCGCGCGACGGAAGACGGCGCGTTTGCTCTCCTCTTTCCTCCCTTGCACGCGCGAAGTTGAGCCGCGATAACCGGCTCCCCTTGCACACTTTCACTCGCACGTACAGCATGCGGCGCGACGATGGTGTTATCGTTCTTGGACTTCACACAGAGCATCACGGTGACGGCGACATCAAATGGCTTGCGCAATAAAAACACTCGAGATGGATGACAATTATTACTTGGGGACAAAATAAACCCTAGAAGTGTAATGTTCTTTAGAATGTACCCTAAGACAAATTTGCACCCTCTGGAGTTAGTGCTCCCCAGCAATCTTGCGTTCGTTTAATTTTGTTAAAGCTGTGTTCTTTGTACATTTCCAGGGCACGATCAACATGTGCGCATACGCGTGACATATGGCGTTCTTGACAGAATATTAGCGAACGCAATGATTGCCGTTTAGTCACGTTTAATCATACGCCAAAGTAGACCGGGGCTACGGAAAGGGTGCATGGTGCTTGGTACAAATTGACCGACACATAAATCGGTGCAACAATGCATTATGTCAGTGTGCGCCTGCGCAGTTAATAGAGGTTATACAGAAACGGATACCAAACACCAGGAGTGATGCTAGACCTCCAATTATGAAACTATCCTCGACTCGAAACCGCCAATGTGAGCAAGGCGCCGCACCTCGACTGAAAAAGACACTACGCTTCTCAAGAATTTCCCTGGAGCACCAGTGAAGCGCAATGAACAATTCTCTCAACGACGCTGCAATACATTTAGTCGAGGTGGAGTGTTCAGTGGGGGGACGTTCTAAAATGCGGGCAAGCCGCAGTGGCGGCTTGGTGGCTATCGAATTGCATTGCTAAGCACGAGGTCCCGGGATCAAATCCAGGCCGCGGAGGCCGCTTTTCTGTGGGGGCGAAATGCAATAACGCCCGTGTGCCGTGCTTTGAGCGCATACTAAAGATATTGAGATAGTCAAAATTAATCGAGAGTCCCCCACTATGGCGTGCTTCAATCGGATCGCCGTTTTGGCATGTACAACCCCAAAGGCTAATTTCAGACGGGGGCAATAAAGTCTCTCTTTTAAGGTAAGCGTGCTATTCTATCCGACGATGCAGTTGCATATATCGCGACACGTTTATGGCAAAAATTCGCTGCGCGTCTCTTATCCTATCATGGCAATGTGGTGCATGTCTAGAAGGCCGAACACGTCGTACCTTTGATTAAACACCGTTTTAAGTTAGATAAAACGTTGCTTGCTCAAAAAAGTGCGCCATGTTCACTGAGGGAATTCGCGGCACGTCTTTCATCGCAATGTGGCGCCACAATAATGTAATATGTAAATAAAGAAACCTTTTTTTTATGGGGTTTAACGTGCCAAAACAACTTTCTGATTATGAGGCATGCCGTAGTGGTGGACTCTGGAAATCTCGACCACCTGGGGTTCTTTAACGTGCACCTAAATCTAAGTACACGGGTGTTTTCGCATTTCGCCCCCATTGAAACGCGGCCGCCGCGGCCGGGATTCGATCCCGTGACCTCGTGCTCAGCAGCCCAACACCATAGCCACTGAGCAACCACGGCGGGTTGTAAATAAAGAAACCTACATTCTGTGCATGCCATTTGTTGTGTTTCAATGAACTGTTCTTGCAAAGTGAGAAAGCTAAGCTTATGAGAACAAACATCATAGGTGTGTACGGCATAATTTTTTTATCCCATCAGGTTGGGATCATTCTTTTGTGTGCTAGTGTAAAACAAATGCCAATGCCCCTGACATCCTTCTCAAACACCAGGACATGACTAAATCATTCAAATGAGAGGTGACGAATGTTACCACCTCCGTAATGTTACCAAGACCGGTTAATTTGTTAACCTCTCTTACGTATTGATTTAGCTGTAAAACAAACCCACAGAGAGAAAACAATAATAACAATAAGCTAGCGAGGCACACTCACACTGGATGTTGAGCGTCCAGCCGTCCTCGAGGCCAGCACCGGAGAGCAGTGGGTTGTCGGCGCGACAGGCCAGGTACTTTCCATGGTCGTCGGTATTGGGCGCGAATGACACTGTGCTCGTCGTCACATTGTCGCCCACCGACACATTGTCGCGCGCGAAGGAAAGCTTCTTCTTCCCCAGCCACCAGGTGAGCTGTGGCGCCGGCCGGCCACCCGTCGACTGGCACGACAGCTCCACCTTGCGGTGTGCCGACAGAGGCCGCTTCAGCGTGGTGATCCGCACGTCCAGCGGTCGAACTGCGTGGGAAACAGCATGATGCCATCCTGTTAATCAGTGGACTACATTCGTAAGAAGTGAGCGCGGCAGTGCCTCAAAGGTCAACTGGAGCCAAGGAAGTGAAAGAAAAATTGCTGGAGTGGAGGGAGCGCCTGTCAAGTGGAGTGACCGTGTCGCCATCTTGTCGTCGTATCTTGCCGTGCGCGGTGCTCTGCGGGTCCCAAAATGTTCCAGCGCGCTCGGGCGTTTTTAGAAAAGTTGACGTACAAGCAGTTGAAATGTTAGCGTTATCCTTCTCAGTTAAATAAGGTTGCAGATTAGCATTGCCTTGCTCGAGAATAAAGGAAAGTTCCATATTCAAGGCTAAGAGGAAAAGGCCGCCGCCAAAGTTCCGAGACCCTCCATGCAATAAGGATGCTAAAACACCGGCAACACCTAATGATAATGGAGATAATAATGGATACTTAAGCTTGTTGCATGTACTGCTATTTCTCATGCTACATTCCGAGTTTTTAATGGCATTCTGTTGTGACAAGTTTCACGATTGATCTATTTCTACACTCTACTAAATAAGGTGAATAAACGCTAATTATTGCGGAAATTTTTTTTTCTATTTAGCGACAGCTGCATATTAGTGCCCATAAAGTGAAAGAATGCCCACAGCGAAAAATGATAAATGATATCTGTGATCCGGAGACTTCCAATATGGCTCGCCTCATAGCCCACAGTGTTACATTAGAACATTAAAATCCGTTAAGCAATTGAAAACGACTGGAAAAGTCGGCGAACAGCGCTGCGAAGCTCTTGGCAGGCCGCTTCTTGCACCCCGAAAGATGGCCGCCGCCGGCTTCACCCAAGCCCATAGGCCTGTATGGGCCATTTCCACTCCAGCGGTTTTTCTTTAACCTCCTCGACTGGAGCTAAATTTCACTTTGACCAAACTGATAATAAATTAATAGGCTACACTACTGTAGTAATCTTGACAAAGCTGCAGGGCTTGTAACTGCCTGATTTTATTGTTAGCGGCACCTAAATAGGACCTGAGCAGATTACGCGTGCATCTAGTGGTTAGCGAATGGGAAGTAAGTCCCAGCACGCCACCTTTGAGATTTTTTTAGCGCGCCACGGGTGCCGCCTAATCACGGAAGTCATGACGAGGAGCCGCGATTTCCAAGTTATGCGTCACTTCCGACGAGCGGTAATGGCGGCAGATTTCGTGTGTTTCTTTCTAGTTTTGGTACCGAAAACGTTTACTTTTGAGAGCCTTTAGAGACGTGTCCACTCGTGTTTAAAACATAAGGTTTTGCAGGGAAGTTGCTCTAGATCTTCATGATTTGAAACGAGGATTCTTGTGCAGGCCAGATCTTTGTTGTCGTTGGCCTTCAACGGCGCGCCTGAGCTGACACCTACAGAGACAAGGGTGCATAATCAAAAGTTGACTTATGATAACACCTGAAAGGTGAGAGAGAAGTGTGGTGCAAAGATACACAAGAGAGGCGGTTTCATGGTATCATCGCTGAGCACTATTTAAAGCTGTAACTTTTGAATGCAGAGAGTGCAGATAATGTTTTAGTGCTAACCGCTATTTGCCTTGAAATCAATGCGTAAATGCTCAGTGTTTATAAGTTGTTGTTCTTAGATTCCAGAAGCGATTGGGCAATAAATCTAACAAGTTGTTGCACCAAACACAGCTATATGTGTGCAAATTATTGGACAAGGTATCATAAGTATGCGTGTTTATGTTGTCACACATGCGCGAGCTGGGTTCCAATGCCTTCAGTCATTTATCAGTAAAAAGAATGATAAAGCAGACACGTAAAATACAAGGAAATTCCAACAATATACAATGACCTATAGGTCAGCATATGCCATCGAAACGTTTTGTGACGCGCCAAGAATTACAGAAATAAGCTCTCGCTTGTCTTTTGTTTCCTACCACATCTACTCCTCGCTACACTGTAATACAAAGCTTTCACGTCACGACGTTATCTTCATATGAAACGGCCTTAGAAAACTGCTACACCGAAAAATATAACTGGGCTCGCGTTCCCACCTGCTTTTGTTGCTTTCTCTCATAATATATATAGTTGATAGATGGACCGCGACTCCACCCTTCTCCGCCTGGTTCTGATGGCGTGAAGCATTGCCGTGTGCGAGATCGTATGCTTACGGGTAGCCCAGCGCGGCTTTGTTCGCAGAGACATATCCGGCGGCACCAGAATGGCCCCAAAGTAGCGGCACTGAGCGACAATGGGCTGTTGTTGCCCATCCACGGCGTCAACAGCGTTACAAGGCTCGCGATCAATGAGCGTACGGTTATAGCATGCGGGCCGCGCATTCCCGCATCCGAGAATACACAGGGTTGTGACGAAGGGCGTAGGAACGGTGGGCTCTGTATGTAATCTCTTCGAACAAAAGTGGTGCATTAGCTCGCTGACAAAGCTACTCAGATAGGTAAATGACTGTCAGTTTAGGCTTATTGTCTTCGCACCAGCTATTATCCAACAGAAGGCTCGGGGTGTTCTGCACGCGTGCGGAGCCACGTGTGCAGAGGCAAGTGCAGAGGCACCTGCGTATACCTCTGCACACGTGCCCAACACAAAGGCGCGTTACAGAGGCGTAATAAAATACTACCACATAGTCGGTCAAGACAGTGGTTGCGACCAACGGTATATAGCTCAAACCGGTTTAAATGCGGCTCCACGCTTTGTAACACCCATTAAGACTGACGCAGACACAGAGGTGGCTTAATCACAGCCGAATAAAGCCGTGTGGTTTGCATGCTATGCATGATTGCCACGATGAACTTTATTTAAAAATGCTATAGAATACAGGGACCACGCCGCTTCAGTTGCGCATCGCGCGCTTTAGTGTATCGCATAACCTGTACCAACGAGAACAATTGCCCGGCTTGTGGGCACTACATCGAACGCTTGAGACTTGGTTTTATAATGCCCAACTTTCAACATTTGTCGCAGAAACTTCGAACAGATTGGCCTTTCTCGGAGAATACTCGATTACTTCATATTTGAAAAAGTCGAGCTTCAACTCGACACGAGGTTAACAAAGCTATCCTATAGTTCTTCTTAACTATTCTGGTCGACTATTGTCTATAGTGTTCATACTCTGTCCGTGCGTATTGTGATGTGTTGTGATGTCTCTACCTCCCACTTCGCCCCTAATGCTTCACTTTCCCTGTCTTTTCTCTCCTCTTCAAGGGTAAGGTGTGGTGCCAATGTATATAGACAAATTTTGATAACCTTATTCTCAGCCTTGCGATTATAAGTTTTCATTATTAATAATAATTGTAATAATTACACCGCTACTGTCAGGAGCTACCTGCCAGGCCCATCGGGAACGTGAGCTTCTCCAGCAGGGGCTGCCTGTGTGCTTAAACAGAGTCATCTGCGTGAACCACTGCGTGAAGCCAAGACGCTACTCACGATTCATGTTGATGGTGACGGAGGATGAACGCGGCAGAGTAAGGTTCGTGTTGGAAGCCTGACAGGTATATGTGGCGAGCAGGTCAGAGCGCTGCAGCCTCTTGATAACGAGCTCGTTGCGGACCACGTCCAATGGCGAGAGCGCGTACTTGTCGTCCACGAGCTCGGGGCCTCGCCACCAAGTCACCGATGGGGCAGGGCGACCTGCAAATGAACAACGAGATACGGTCGCGCTTCAGACAGGCCAAAGGCGATGTAGTCGAGGGGTTGCAAGATTCCTCGCAAGCCCCTCATAAAAGTGTGCCGCAGAACGCAGGATACTCCAGCACCACAACACAGGCGTAAACAGCGTATTGCTGTTGCTTGGCTTATCAAGCACGTCATGACCTCCACTGCCTTCCGCCGCTACCCTCTCTCCCCCACTTTTGTTTCTCTCCCGCCAGCATAGTGCACAACTAATACTTTGTGTTTTTCAATGTCAAGGAGTTGAAGAAATCAGAAAAGGCATTGCTTATCAGAAATATAATGATACGAAAAAGGCATTTATTCACGAGGGAGCAACAATAAAGCACTACTCAAATAAGCCTCGGCTCAGAAGAAAATGTTACACCGCAAAGAATTCTACCTGTATTGGAGACGCACTGTCTTTCTTTTTTTTTTTATGAATCCCACTTTACGAAATACTTTATCCGCAAAATTGTTCTTTCTTGGGAAGAATGTTGAAGCTTTCTTTATTTTGAGTCTTTCATCCTTCAAACATTGAAAACCTTTAAACAAATAATATCACTGCCGGAACAGCTTCATGCGTGACATGTGAATGTGTGAGTAGAACATATTTATCTGCATGAAACCTAGTTCGTTGACTGCTTGACCAGCTATTCACGAGCAACGACGGTGCAGCGGCAGTTTCCTTGTCACACAGTTCGTTCATGTGCAAGAGATCATCACTTCTTGCTGACTAAATTAGATTCGATGGGCACGACACTCGAAGACAACTCTGTTTATTGCTTGGTTGCACGCAGAACCGACTAGAGTAAGTCCTGAAAATAAGTTTTATAAAACTGCAATTATACAGCAGTCATTAATACTTACTTAATCGGTCCTATTCAATTTATGAGCGAAGATAGAATTTCGTTTTTCACAGACCTGTCGTGGAGTTGGCTAGCCAAGAAACACTTTTCAGCAACAAATATTTCTTCTTGCTTTTTTTACTGACTGCGCACAAAAGAGCAAGTAGGCAGGCTGCAGTAGAGCCGGCTATACCGATACACAATTTAGAATATGTAACTTCCCATTCGCCATAAATACTCACACACACGTTTAACGTTTAACGCTAGAACGGTATCCAGTGAGGCGAGTCTAGCAGTGCAATTGGAGGAATTAGAGGGCAGTAAATGGTATATAATAGGGCTCAGTGAAGTTAGGAGGACAAATGAAGCATATACAGTGCTAAAAAGCGGGCACGTCCTGTGCTACCGGAGCTTAGAGGAGAGGCGAGAAGTAGGAGTCGGATTCCTGATATAATAAGAATATAGCTGGTAACGTAAGCAATTTTATAGCATTAACGAGAGGGTGGCAGGTCTTGTTGTGGACCTTAATAAGAGGTACAAATTGAAGGTCGCACAGGTGTACGCCCCTACATCTAGTCATGACGACCAGAATGTCGAAAGCTACTATGAAGACGTGGAATCGGCGGTGGGAAGGTCAAAACAAAATACACTGTACTGATGGGCGACTTCAATGCCAAGGTAGGCAAGAAGCAGGCTGGAGACAAGGCAGTGGGGGAATATGGCATAGGCACTAGGAATAGCAGGGGAGAGTTATTAGTAGACTTTGCAGAACAGAATAATATGCGGATAATGAATACCTTCTTCCGCAAGCAGGATAGCCGAAAGTGGACGTGGAGGAGCCCGAATGACCAGACTGGAAATGAAATAGACTTTATACTCTGCGCTGACCCTGGCATCATACAAGATGTTGACGTGCTCGGCAAGGTGCGCTGCAGTGACCATAGGATGGTAAGAACTCGAATTAGCCTAGACTTGAGGAGGGAACGGAAGAAACTGGTACATAAGAAGCTGATCAATGAGTTAGCGGTAAGAGGAAAAATAGAGGAATTCCGGAACAAGCTACAGAACAGGTATTCGGCTTTAACACAGGAAGAGGACCTTAGTGTTGAAGCAATGAACGACAATCTTATGGGCATCATTAAGGAGTCTGCAATATAAGTCGGTGGCAACTCCGTTAGACAGGATACCAGTAAGCTATCGCAGGAGACGAAAGATGTGATCAAGAAACGCCAATGTATTAAAGCCTCTAAGAGCTAGACTAGAACTGGCAGAGCTTTCGAAGTTAATCAACAGGCGTAAGACAGCTTACATATATGGATAGAATTGGATATATGGAATAAAATGGATAGAATTGAACATGCTCTCAGGAACGCAGGAAGCCTAAAAGCAGTGAAAAAGAAACTAGGAATAGGCAAAAATCAGATGTATGCGTTAAGAGGCAAAGCTGGCAATATCATTACTAATATGGATCAGATCGTTCAAGTGGCTGAGGAGTTCTATGGAGATTTATACAGTTCCAGTGACACCCACGAGGATAATGGAAGAGAGAATAATCTAGAGGAATTTGAAATTCCACAAGTAACGCCGGAAGAAGTAAGGAAAGCCTTGGGGGAAGGCAGCTGGGGAGGATCAGGTAACAGCAGATTTGTTAAGGATGGTGGGCAGATTGTTCTAGAAAAACTGGCCACCCTGTATACGCAATGCCTCATGCCTTCGAGCGTACCGGAATCTTGGGAAAACGCTAACATAATCCTAATCCATAAGAAAGGGGACGCCAAAGACTTGAAAAATTATAGACCGATCAGCTTACTGTCCGATGCCTACAAAGTATTTACTAAGGTAATTGCAAATAGAATCAGGAACACCTTAGACTTCCGTCAACCAAAGGACCAGGCAGGATTCCGTAAGGGCTACTCAACAATAGACCATATTCACACTATGAATCAGGTGATAGAGAAATGTGCGGGATATAACCAATTCTTATATATACCTTTCATTGATTACGAGAAAGCGTTTGATTCAGTCGAAACCTCAGCAGTCATGTAGGCATTACGGAATCAGGGTGCAGACGAGCCGTGTGTAAATACACTGAAAGATATCTATAGCGGCTCCACAGCCACCGTAGTCCTCCATAAAGAAAGCAACAAAATCCCAATAATGAAAGGCGTCAGGCAGGGAGATACGATCTCTCCAATGCTATTCACAGCGTGTTTACAGGAAGTATTCAGAGACCTGGATTGGGAAGACTTGGGGATAAAAGTTAATGGAGAATACCTTAGTAACTTGCGATTCGCTGATGATGTTGCCTTGCTTAGTAACTCAGGGGACCAATTTCAATGCATGCTCACTGACCTGGAGAGGCAAAGCAGAAGGGTAGGTCTAAAAATTCATCTGCAGAAAACTAAAGTAATGTTTAACAGTCTCGGAAGAGAACAGCAGTTTACGATAGGTTGCGATGCACTGGAAGTGGTAAACGAATACATCTACTTAGGGCAGGTAGTGACCGCAGATCCGGATCATGAGACTGAAATAATCAGAAGAATAAGAATGGGCTGGGGTGAGTTTGGCAGGCATTCTCAGATCATGAACAGCAGGTTGCCATTATCCCTCAAGAGAAAAGTGTATAACAGCTGTGTCTTACCAGTACTCTCGTACGGGGCAGAAACCTGGAGGCTTACGAAAAGGTTCTACTGAAATTGAGAACGACGCAACGACCTACGGAAAGAATAAGGATAGGTTTAACGTTAAGGGATAAGAAAAGAGCAGATTGGGTGAGGGAACAAACGTGAGTTAATGATATCTTAGTTGAAATCAAGAAAAGAAATGGGTATGGGCAGGACATGTAATGAGGAGGGAAGATAACCGATGGTCATTAAGGGTTACGGACTGGATTCCAAGGGAAGGGAAGCGTAGCACAGGGCGGCAGAAAGTTAGGTGGACGGATGAGATTAAGAAATTTGCAGGGACAACATGGCCACAATTAGTACATGACCGGGGCAGTGGGAGAAGTATGGTGGAGGCCTTTGCCTTGCAGCGGCGTAACCGCGCTGATGATGATGATGATGATGACGACGATGACGATGATGATGACTCACACACATGCCACAATCAAACATGCTGAGCCTAAAAAAATCATTGTAGACAAGATGAGAAACAAGCCGAAGTAGGGGCGAGCACCCGCATTAAGTAAGAGTGTATGTACACTGTTCAATAATAACACAATACGCAGATGTCATAAACCTTTAAAATATCCATAGTTGTGGTTCCAGTCTGCATATAGGCGTCTTGCTTTAATAATTACAGGTGATTATGTAATTCTGCTGCACCGCAGTGCTTGTAAAGAATGAAGATAGTAAATCTTACCTACAAACTATATAAAACAAGTGAGCAACATCATTTCTCCTACATTTTCCAACATTTTTGCTGAGATTGCCAAAGAAAGCTTCTGTAGGCCCCTCCATCAATAAATCAGTGGCTAGCGTTCAACAGCGCGTATAGACTATTCTGCATCTAAAACGTTAATATTCTCCAGCTTCATTTCTTTAAGTGCGTGATCGCACCGACTGCTTAATCGTGAATGATGCAGTAATCACACCATTTACGAAACTACAATGAGCCTGGATATATTTATGTTGTATGGATCAAATCCACACCATTAGAATAATTTCCGATGTTCTGCTCACGTTAGCGGAATTATCGTCATTAAAATATTCCTTGTTGAAAAACACTTTTCGCGCGTCTCGGGTAATACAAAAACTAAGCGTATTTCTAACGCCCGTGAGGTATAGCTGCGAAATAAAGCGGCCATTAGTATCGCCTTTAAAGATGCTTGGCCACGAGAAACAAGGCGCCTTTTATGAAGTGCCACAGCGCCCACAATTTAATTATTAGCGCTCATCGTCACGACTCTGAAGCAAGGATGACTCGCAGCCATTCGGAGTTTATGGTGCGCAACACAGTCGTCAACAAAAGCGAAATTGCCCCCCCCCCCCCCCCCCCCCCACGCGGTACCGCTATACACAGCCGGGATGGCGCAACTGATGTGGGCAATTGCTTCTTTCATCTTGCAAACTGCTTTCTGGAAACTCAAAAGTGTGCTGCTCAGAGTATGCCCACTACAGCAGGGTCGTCGCCGGATGCGAGAAGCCTTAGTCGTGGTAGGAGAGTAGCGTATGTGGAGGCCTATGCCTAGTCATTAAACGAAGCCGGAGCCGTTGACGTTCTCCTTGGCAAAATCTATACTGCATAGAAAGGACGCACCACAATGGCTTTGAAAGGCGCCGCCCAAAAGGGGCGTTATGCTGTAAATGAGATATCAGGGCGGGAGTTAAGGCTCCGCGCGACAGCTAGCAAACATCGTCGTTCAAGGAGGCGTAAACTACACAAGGGGATATTTGTACTATTTTGGAGCGCGGCAGTGTTGATGCCGGTGGCAGAGTCTAAAACAATGACGACTCAATGTATCTGCGTAGAAAACGCCGGATGCTGCGAACAGTGCAAACGAGTGTCCTTTTTCATCGGAACAATGAAAACCTTCATAGAGACGCCGAGTTTGATGAGGGACTGCGGGTTTGCCGTAGAGTTGTTGGTCTACTGAAAGTGTTGTGGCGGCACTGGGGTTACTTACCGTGTTGAAGTATACAAAGGAAGCACGGGAACCAACAAAGTCTGTACAAAGATCGAAGGTCGAGAAGGAGAAAAGATGTGGAGAAGACAGAGGAAATCGCTTTGGAGTAAAGAGAAAGAGCAAGGAGAAGAGATGCAGGAAGGTTAACAATACGAACGTGCGGTATGAATACAGTGTACATTAACGGTAAGGGAAATAAGAAGTAGAGGAAGCACTGCGTGCACACAGCACGGTGCATAGCAGGATTACAATAGGTCACTGAGGCTGGCGTTCTTCAACAACTACAGTAGCGCAAGAATAGCTTTCTGCAGCAGCCTTATGAGCTGAGACAAGCAAAATAATGCAAATGGCAGCAGCAATAATTGCCGCTTACGCATTCTACACACCCGTGTAGATGTTGAGGAAATAGAGAAGCGCTCCATATGAAAACAGCAACCCGTTTCTCGTAAGCCCGAGGCACGGTCATATCGAAGGAGGAGAAGGAACAAGAGAGATAACCGCAAGGAACTTAGTCAGTGCAAATATCGGCCAGTTATCCTGTACTCTTCGGAAAATTAGGCTACGGGAAATAAAGGAAAGCATTCGGAACCGTCCCAAGACTGACCAGAGCCATGCTCCTGCAGTTACCTGAAAGCCAAAGCTAAATGAGAAAGAAATGAAACCCAACTAAGACGGACACTCTGTTTCTTGCCGTAGTTTCTTCTCTTTTACTGCTATAAGGGTGAGTGCGGCTCTTGCAGCACAGAGCAAGACTCCAGGGATGGGCAGCCATTCCTAGCCACGACAGGCCGAGAACTCAACGGCACGGCGGAATGCGGCACAGAGCGGCTCCATTTTCTTCGCCACTTCAGCCTTTCCCTGGGTGATGAAGGAGCCGAAACGGGCCCGCGGAAGGTGGCTGGCACACCGGTTTGCATGGCGCTCACGTTCCCCGCCGCTAGTATACCCTTCCGTGTGGCTTCGATCTCGCACTCTGGGTGGCTCAGTCATTTCCAGCTTGTTTCCGCGCCTGTGGACTCTTTGCCACGCCGATCACGGGTCAGGAATTAGAAGCGCCGCCTGTCTTTCTGATTGCGCGACTATTGCCGCTCCCTATACGGCGGCGGTTCTCGGTGGCCTCCTCTTCGCGTGAAGTCTTCGTTGCAGCAAAAGTGTGGTTAGTAATCCATGATCCATAGATACACGCCGTGAAAAGCTATGTGTAAGAAAGCAGGCACTGCACAACTGCGCTATTACTCGTCTTACCTCTGTGTACTTGGGAATGCGCTATTGCAACACATTTCGTAAGCGGTCAGCAAGAAAGAAAAATAAATGAAATAAAGCGCGTCCCCGAAATGACCGGCGTGGTGCACCGACCTGCAGTTTCGCTCTTATTGCTTCGGCCGATGTGGCGGCGCGGAGTTAAGACTTTTCAGTAGCAATTGCAACACACCCCAACCACCTATTGCGAAAACATTGCAAACTAGGTTTTTCAGCGGCTGATGTTAGGCCCGTCCTTCATGTTACACAACCTACCGCAGATGTCAACATGCAAAACTACAGATGTTGAACAGACTAAGAGATGGGTGAACATCCTCATGGAAAGCCGGTACAAGAAGGAACGAGTCGGACGCGTCCCCGCAGAGCCACGAAAAACTATGCTTGACTTCCAAACAGCCGCATTATGCCATTTAGGCATAAGCGTCGACACCTAGTTTGCATATTGCTTCCCTTAATTTTTGCAGATGGCGCAGCGGAAAACAACGCCGCACTTCTTCGAAGTGTCGGGCGCGGCCCTCAAAAAGCTATACCTGCAACCTTGTTCCTGCTGCGTGTGAGTTAAGTATGAGGTTACTATATAGACTAGACAATCATAACAAGAAGCCATAACTAGCCACTGCGGGAAGTGATAGCGACAAATGCTGGGTGTTTCAGCGAACACTTCCAAATATTAAAAAAAAATTCCCTGTCGCAGACAGCACAATTCTAGTCCATGAGCTGGTCTACTCGAGGAGGCGGACATTAATTGCACAAAAACTGAAAGGTATGATCAACTAATTTAGAAATATCACTAATTAAGTGTTTAACTAATTACCTTATGGCAAGTATTCCAATTTACAAATTCTAGCGGGTGAGACTGCAAGGTACATTCACTCGAGAGCAATTGTGTAGACGTCACCATTTACGAGATATGCGCCGTCGAACTTGCGGTGAAAATGCACTCTCGTTGCATTCACTTTCTTAACAAAACGTCGTTTTACGCATTCAAGCACAAAATTAACTGGGACACCAATGCATTTCGCCGCAAAGTTCGGGAATTAATATCTCGAAACTGGCGTCATCCTGAGAATTTGTTCCAAGTGGATCGGCTTTGCGAACTACCCTGCTAGAATTCGTAAATTGCAATATGTGCCATAAGGTAATTAGTGAGAACTTAATTTGTGACCTTCTTGTTAATTAGTCGATTATGCATTTAAACTTTTTTGTGCAAGTCCGCCTCTTCGAATAGAGCAGCTCACAGACCAGAATTGTGCTAGCCGCCACAAGCAATTTTAAAACATTTTATAGTGTACACTAAAACAACCGGTATAGCAAATTAAGGTAACCTCAGCTCATCTAAACATGTGGCCCGAACATGAGCGTTTCCGGAAATACCAGCGCGAAGAAAAATCTGGCCCAATCGTCTATGGGAGCCTCTTAACGGGCGCTCAGCTACCGTGGTAACATCTAGATATGGGTGTTTCGCCCCGTCTTCAATCTGCCTTCGTCTAAAGCATGGTCGTAGCTGCAAAGATAAAGCTCCCCTGAACTGAAATTGTCAAAAAATGTATTGCTTCTGCCTTATATATCTCTTGCATTACTATTTCCTCATATATACAATACTAGTTAACGAAGAAAACGGAAACGCACAATTCAAAACAATGCACAGTAAGCGCGAAGCTCGTGTTTCTTTAACTTTACCGGCCGGCCCGTACTGTTTACGTAGATATATCTCTGCAACCTCGCGCAAGTGTTTACCCCTTAGGACACTCGTACGTAACTTCCAAATGACAGAAAACCAATTGCCACGTACTGCGTGGAAGAACGTGAAAAATTGCCCAAATCTGTTCTTGAAAATTCTGTCTTTTTCTATTTATGTATTGCATTGTCTTCAAGTCAATGTTAAATGGCAAAACCTGGATTATGCTCGTGCCAAAATAGAAAGTGAGAGAGAGAGAGACACGGCGATTAACCAGCGTACGTATTCTCAAACGATCCACTTCAGTAGTATCGCCGTCAGGCGCGCACTGATTGGCTAGTTGAGCAAACTCGCATGACGTAGTGCTCAACCAGCCAATCAACTCCTCTGATTTTGCCAAAGTAGCCAATCACCACGCGCTGATGGCAAAGGCGTGGCTAAGACGATAGTATCGCCGAAAGTGATCGTTTCAGAATGCGGCACCAGAGGCGAGTTTTCAGTTGGCTACCCTGCACTGGGGTAGAGGATGTAGGGGCTGGAATGCGGGTAAACAGAGAGAGAGAGAGGAAGAAAGAACAGGGACGGGTACCAAAAAAGGCGTTCAATTCATAGGCAATCACACAGGCCTGTCGATCTCAAGAAGCGAAATAGCGCTTGCACGGCCTTCTGATGCGATGTTAAATCGCGTCGATGTTGCAAAATTCTTTCTTCTGACAGAGGCTGGTCGTCCAATTGGTTCAGCAGGACAGAAAGTGATTGTCCCCGCACACTGTACTGCAGGCACTCGCAAAGAACATGCCGAATCGTTTCCGCGTCAGCGCAATTGCCACATCCTGCGGTGTCCGCCATCCGTATGCGGAACGCGTAGGCATTGGAGAACGGGATTCATAACCTTCTTCATAAGTCAAACAAGCAGCTTGATCGGCATGTTCATTGCCGATGATACCACAGCGACTTGGTAGTCACTGAAAAAATGTGTGTCACGACTGCGAAATTTTAGGATTAGATTTCTTACTGCCTGGTTGTGCTCCGTTTACATTGGCTAATGCCTATTTGCCGAGCGCAATCAGGTGCACTGATCCCCTGTACTCGCTGTGCCGAAACAGTTCTAATGCAATGCTCCTGGCAGGAGATTTTAATTCGCATCATACTTCTTGGGGCCTTAAAACGGATATTTGTGGAAAGAGCTTGTGGAATTTGATGCATGACAACAATTTTCAATGTTATAATTCAGATCGAAGTACTTTTCTACGTGAGCGGTTCTCTTCTTCATTAAACCTGACTTTCTCTTCTGCTCATATGTCTATTTGATCTTGGGACATCTTTGACAATGAAACAAGTAGCGATCACTCACCCATAACTTTTGAAATTTTGCTTTCACATCGGGCTCCTATTGTATGGCAAAGATGGCTCATTAATTATAAGACTTATAAATCTCCTATTAATGCAGGTTTATAAGCACTGACCACTTGTGATGAGCAACGGAGAGCTGACTCTGTGGTATCGCTCTAAAATTCTGCTATTCAGACCACGGAGTTTTCGGCTATGCCTGGCAGCTTGCCGTCAATCTCATCTTCGTGGAAGCAAGCTTGCTCACGGGATTATAGACGAAGAAAAGCAGCGTGGAAAAGTCCCCAACATAATCATTCACGAAACACTAAGTGGACTATAAATTGTATGCAGCTGTGTTCAAAAGAACTGTGGCGATAGCTAAAGACGAACAAAAAAATTCGCTACATTCAACTTTGTTGAAACCAGAAAGAAGATCAGCACTTTTTAGGTTTTTACGAAACAAAAAAATATGTTCAACAGTACGTATGGTCCCATTCTGCTATTATATCCCCGAAAGAAGCGGCAGATTCACTAAATGAGATCGCGAAAGGGCTTGAAGCACGCTTTTCTTCACAGTGTCCCATACCTAGGAGGTTCAGAAGTTCGGCATCTGAGCTTGTAAAAGTTTCCATGTATGAATTATCGGATGACATCTTAACTACCCATAATTGGCTCCTGCACCAGACGGTATCACAACTGCTATGATTAAGTTACTGTTTGACTCTTTCCCAAATGAACTCTTGAATATTGTTCACTGTTCACTACAATATACATGGATCCCGACCTCTCGGAAAATTGCAAAGATCGTGCTATTACTTAAATATCAAAACCTCATATACATCTTGGACAACATTCGACAAATTGCTCTTATTTCAAATCTAGTCAAAATTGTAGAAAATGTAATCCATCCAGGCTCAATGACTTCACTCTTTGTCAAAGCATTCTGAGCTCGAGACAAATAGGATTTAGGCCTTAATGTTCCATATGGTCTGCTCACGTTGATTTAGAAAACCGCATTCGACTCGCAGGACTATCAGGAGATGTATCAGCATTGGTAACTTTAGATATTGCAAACGCATATAACAGTGTCGAACATGGAATTTTAATTTCTAGATTAGTAAGATCTGCTGTTCCAGACAATTTAGTGGCCTGGATACAAGAGTTGCTTTCGGGTAAAGAATTCCTTTGTGTCAAGGTTGGGGTGACATCGGGTACTTAAAACAGACGAGAGGTGTACCACAGGGATCAGTTCTTTCACCACTTTTGTTTAATATTTTGTTATCTTCTGCCCCAGTTCATCTGGATGTGCAATTCTATCTCTATGCTGATGGCATTGCATTTTTCTCCTCATCACGGGATATCAAGAGGTTATACTAAATTTCGCAATAATATTTGTCTGAACTAGAGTCCTTGCGGGACGGACTGTCCTTTTCGCTTAACGTTAAAAATGCTCGTTATTTGTGTTTCCATTGTCAAATCCCGTTTTTATTTATCTTCATTACCGAAATGAACCGATACCGCAAGTTGCAGCTAAACTGGCAGCAACAAATCGAATCAAATGCTAGAAAAGGGGAACGTGCGAAGGCATTGTTGCGCCGTTTCAGTAATAAAAACACAAGGATGCGTAGAGCTACGTTGCTTATGATTTATAAACTTTACGTCCACCCCATTCCCGAATTTGGCTGTGTTCTTCTTTCAGGATGTGCAGCATATAAACTACGACCTTTAATGTTACTAGAAAGGCAAGCGCTACGCCTCTGCCTTGGGCTGCCAAGTTTCGTGGCTAACAATATACTTTATTTGGAGTCTGTAATTATTCCGCTTGAATCCATGTTTAAGCAACTTACTGTCCTAACCTTTCTGAAGCTTTATCATGCATCCCTCTTCCATTTGCAACCCGTTTTCGTCAATTCTCCCGAATTATTTTTCATAACAGGTTGGCGGCGTTACTAACAGCCACAAGTTGTTTTTGTTCAGGAGCTGTTATGGAAACTTCAAGTTCGTCTGCGGAACCTGATTTCTCCAAAATCTCATTTGTTCAAGGTAAAACTGAGCTTTGACGATGTTTTTCCAAGAAGAAGTATTTTAATGACTGGAAAATGTAGAGAGGTCGGCCGGATAATGGAGCATCTGGCCTGCTACTCTACGTAAGGGAAGGGGAAGAGGGGAAGATAAAGGGTCACAATGGGGGATGATAATGGGAGGAACGACGTGAAGGACACATTACACAACTAGTATCACAGGCGTGAGTCCAGGCCCGTGTCACCTAGGAAACGTGAAAGAGCACGCATTGTCTCTGTGATCTGCCAACTCTGTGGCCATGCGCCTAGCAAGAGGTCCTCCGACAGTGGTCCATTGTGTAAATGTCTCAAGGTATCTGCCATTGTCAGTCTTTCGCGCGCATACTCAGGGCACACCGCGAGCACATGTTCTGTAGTCTCTATATATTTTTCCAAAGCTGGCAAAACTTCTTCCAGCGCGCATGCTTGAAGGTCTCCTTCAAGATCATCTTAATCAATTTCCGTCTCACTTAATAATTTCAACGGATGCATCACAAAGTTTAGAGAAGGCCGGTGTTGGCATCTTTTCAATTCAGCTTAACTGGTTTTTTGCTCTCCGTCTCGCCGATTACACTCCACTATTCCTTGCTGAATTCCTGGCGATAATTCTGGCCGTCCAAAAATTGGGTCCACAGATATCTAAGGTAATGGTGGTTACAGACGCGCTTTCGGTGTGTACACATTTACCTTCCACTAATCGGTCACACCTGTTGAGTATATTTTCGACTCTTGTTCTAGACAATTTGTCTGAAGTGCGCTTTATCTGAGTCCCCGGGACATAGTAAAATGTTTTTAAATGAATCAGCTGATTCGCTCGCATCGTCATCGCTAAATGGTCCGGTCTTAAATGTTCTTCCTGATTTCTCTTTTATAACAGAAGCCAGATTCAAATACCTTTTATTGTTGACTTGTAATGAATCATCCATACTTTCTGCACATGATTTTCAACATACAAAATTTAAGTTGAACACAAGCAAATGTCTTTCACGCCAATGCGAGGTGGCATTATCAAGTTTCCGCTGTCGAGTTCCACACCTAAATTTTTACCTTCATAGATCTGGTCTATCCATAACTAACCTCTGTTCTTGTAATTAACCAGAAACTATTGACGATTTCTTCCTTTCTTGCCGCCGCTTCTCCGCCTTTCACAAAATGTTCATTTTTGAAACATCAAACATTTTGTCTTTTGGTGCCTGTCAATTAGGCACAAGCCATCGTTCGATGATTAGTGCTCTGCACAAGTTCATTGAAGCATCCGGAAAGTTACGCTGCTAGGGTACCGACCGTGGGACATTTCATTTTATTCTGATTATTTTTCCTTAGCTTCTCAGTTATATTTTTTTATTTTATGATGCTTAGGTACTCACAATATCGGTGTTATCAGCTCATTACCAAACGATTCGTTCTAAATGTTCGCCCTTAACCCTTTTGGTGCGTTGTTGGGTGTTCGTTTCATTCTATACAGTATGGCCAATCCCCCTCGTGGGCCAACAACAACAACATAATTACTGTCTATGAGATGCTTGTTGCGAAGCATCGTAAGTTCACGCAAAAATGGGAAAGTTGATGTACGCTTCCAATTGTTGATTTATACAGCACTCTGATAGCCATTTCCACAGATAGGGGACGTGTGGATCAGAATAAGAACAAAGCACATTTCATTAGACGATGAACGTTTTGGTTGACGTTCACCTTCTTTCTATTTTTTACTTTTTTGGCTTATAATTTCTATATCTCTACTTAGCTAATAACCCTACTTGACGACGGAGAAAAGTGGCTCGAGCAAAAGGGAACAAGAAAAAAACTGGACAAGACGGGAGATTTCCGCAGCCACTTCACTGCTCATTTTCTGAATAGATGCTTTGCTTGTCGAGTTTCTCTTCAGGGGAGCTCCTACCAAGGCAGCATCGCGGAGAGGGTATCAAGCTAACTGCACCAACAATAGAAAAGACGAGCGAGGTATGGAAGGGCAAAGTAAATAGAGTAATTTGAAGGCCTTCAGCTTACCTCCGTCGGCGTCGCAGATGAGGACTAGATGAGCGCCTTCGTCGTAGGGGCCGATCACTCCGTGTAAAGGCTTGCCGGACTCGTCCCGTATAATGGCATCCTTGGGGGGAACTGCGCCAAGGAAAACGAACAGGAAAAGAGAGCAAATGAAACGAAAGTTCTGTCATGAAAAAGGACAGCTTGTTTAACATGTTTAACCATGACCACGGTAATCGGATTAGACAACTGCGTGTTGCACCATCGTGGGGTAAATCGACGACCCAGTAAGGTATCATAGGCTAAACATCAAAGGCAAAGTATCATCCGCCAATGACTGTGCGTACGCAGGAAGCGCTCCTTCCCATAAAAAGCGAGATCTCAAATTGCGTTACTGGGAGCACCCTCTGTTGTAGATATTGAATGAATCATGATAGATGCTCCGTAATTTTGTACGGAAACAGTAAGAAGAAACATTGGCCCAATTCGTGTGCGCAGAACACACACAGGTAGTGTGATCACAGACGGCATAGTGAAGTACGCTACAACGCGATTATTTGCTACGAAGACTCTCAGATTTGTCATAAAGTATACGTACCGCTGTTTCGTGACGTTGAATGCGATAGGGGAAGTAGGGTCCCATTTACACGTCCGTAAAGTTGGTTGTCTCTGCAGTTTCACATTTAGCGATAACGCAGATAAAATGGCACAAAATGTTGTGCAGAGTTACATGTCACTAAAAAAACGTAGGTGTCATCACATAAGGTTTCAGTGGATTCCATCACACGTAGGAATTGGAAACGAGGAAGCTGACGCCCTTGCACGCCTAGCGCTGACAGGTGTCCCAAAAGTGAAAGCTCCAAAAGCTTTTCAAAACCCTAAGGGTGCAATCCGCCTTCACTTTAGAGAGATGCACAAGAATCCACACGAATCCTGTGTGACTCATGGTTTTACACGCGAACAAGCGACGCTTTTATACCGCATCAGGACCGACTCCGCGTACACCCCAGCTTGGTTATTCAAGACTGGGCTTCACGCTTCCCCACTCTGTGTTTTCTGTGGTGACACTGGCGACATCGAACATTTCATTTGGCTAGGCCCGCAGTTTGACACAGAAAGAAAAGCGATGGTCGACCAACCTACAGAAGAGCGGTCTTACGCACAGGAGCTTTGAAGACGTTGTTCTCCCCGGAGGGTCCGCGGCAATCAGGAAGAGAGCGCAACGACTGCTGATAGCTTTCCTGCGAGACACGGGGCTCATCGACACCTGGTGACACACCCCTGATCTCAACTCGAAGGCGGA
Organism: Dermacentor andersoni; assembly: GCF_023375885.2. NCBI lineage: Eukaryota > Metazoa > Arthropoda > Arachnida > Ixodida > Ixodidae > Dermacentor > Dermacentor andersoni. The sequence goes on along the minus strand of NC_092818.1, from coordinate 187,325,316 downwards.
TCAGGCGGAACAATTGCCGGCTATGTATGCCAGGCTAACCCCGCCTGCTTCAACACCACCACCACCACCACCACCATCATTAAATGACCGATTGCTGCAGGAATACTTTCCATTTGCTTCTACCTTTGCAGCCGCCCAGTAGTCCCACATGTACACAAAGACACGGCTGTGGAAAACGCATCGGTGTGAGCAGGCCAGACGCGGAAGGAAGGCTATTCGTGGTGCTAAAAGCAGGAATGCTCCAGCGTCCTTGTTCTAGTGGTTTTGTCGCTCTGTAATTTATTCCAACGGTCGATAAATCCCCTAACGGCGCCGGGCTCCCATGCCAGTCGACAGCCACTTAGCCTGTCGCAACCAATGCAGGGTGCGCCGCGCCCTTTTGCCTTAAAGGCGAACCGATGGGCCGCATCGGCACAGTTCGTTATGCAGCGGAGCAACGCGTGGAAAGCGTTTCACTCGAAGACTTTCGCTCGGGCCAGAAACTACGAAACAAGAATGTAAGAAAGAAGCGCATTGTTCACGACGAATGAAAGGCGAATACAACGAAGAAACATGCAGGCTTTTCTTTCACTTTACTCTCCCTCCGCCCCCCCTCTCTCTCCACCCTTCAGCACTCGCACACGCTCGACGTGGCGATTCAGCCATTACGGCGCCGTCCTGACGGGAGTCTCGTATAGGAAGAGAATCTGCATTGGATCGCGAATATTTCGAGTGCCGCGACGACTTGCCCTGAAGAATGAGAAGCGCCGTGTCTGCGTTCTGATTTCAGCGTGTCGCGGGCTTCGAAGGGCGAGCTCGTGTGATTTCGAGCTGAATATACATTGCTGCCAAATTATCCGCAGCTGAACAAACGGCGGGAACAGTAGCAAGAGGTCTGATGAGAAACAGCTGGGCTCAACAGCCAGATATATATATATATATATATATATATATATATATATATGGGCAGGGATGTTAACCAGTCAAGAGTCCGGTTGGCTACCCTGCGCAGCGGGCTCAAAAATCCTGGTAAAGTGACGCAGATGGCTAGGTAGGAAGTAGAAGTAATATAATACTAGTATAAAACAATTTATATTATAATAGTATAAAACAATTTTCCAAAAAATTTTGCCCATTCAGTTACGCTTATGCATTGCTGTGAAGTTCCACAGAATGGAGAAGGGGCAATGTCCAGAATTTCTAGACACGAGGCAGACATGGCTGTTCACGCATAACAATATACTATGCTCCAACAATTGGTAGGTAATAAAGCATGGTCAAAGGTACATCATATACGAATTTCAAATTTTTTTCCGAGAAATATGCTTTTCCGTCGTTAATATTTTTTCATGCTATATATAATTTCGAAGAGAGACAAAACCAATAAACATATCCTGAACTCACTGTTGGTTAGAAGTACAAAAGTTTTAAATTATTCATTTAAATTGTAAACCTTTTCGTACCAGAACCTGATTATGAGGAATGCCGTAATGGAGGACTCGGAATAACTTTGACCCCTTGGGGTTGTTTAAAAGCTGCCAGGTTTTAAATGCCTTCTCTGGGCGCGAAACAAGTAAGCGCCTCCTTCGGCGGAAATACATTCGCATACTTAAATCAGCGCATCTTTCCACCATAGCTGCGACTGGAGGTAGTTGGTTGTACATTGTGGGTGTTTCACCGCTCTGTAGCGCTACACAAAATTTGAGACAAACTCGAAAAAACTTGAAAGATAAAACACCGTTTCTGTTAGACGCGCTCTTTTTCCATGCTATACTGGAAATAAAGTACTCGACCAACTTCAAATGCTAGAGGGACGAACATTTATGCAAGCAATATAAGGACTTCAACGTAAGGACTATGAGGAATGCCTATGCCATATTTTTAGGTTAAGCTGATTTGCAAATCAATGCCATTATACGTTAACTCTGGAATCCGGCATACTTTACAAACCAGTGCCTTTGTTTTCTTGATCTCTATCTAAAGAGCTGGTTCCGCACGGCTTATTACGACGGAAGGTAACCCTCATTGTCATTTGTGGCTTGGAGTAGCATTCACTAATGCCTACTCCTTTGTCATCGGAATAAACGTAAATTCATCATGTGATGTTCACAGGTGGAACGAGACGATTTCGCACCTTCTGTGTGATTGCTCTCTCTTCAGTACACAAAGAAAAGCGCTCTATGCTACGCTCGACAAGCTTAACAACCCTCCTCTTACGGAATACAGAATTCTTGGAGCATGGTCGTAACGGACGTCAACCCGATTTGCTCTAAAAGCACTAACGTGTTTTCTTTCTTTCTTTTCATTTTTTTAAATGGCGGGACTAGATGAAAAACTATAGCTGTCGTCAGTTGCCTTCATTGTGTTTGTGCGGGCAGATTTTCTTCATATATTCTCATTTTTGTTCTCTTCATTCTTTTCTTCTAACTTTTCCACATGTCCATTGCAGAGCAGCCAACCGGACAGTTAATCTGCTTAACCTCCGTGCCTTTCCATCTCTTATTTTTCTCTCCCTTTCCCTCTCTCTGACCTAAACTTCGAGTCCCCGCAAGCGGTACAGTTCGTGACGTGGCGCCCGCGCAGAGACAAACGAGACTCGCACCGATGACCGTGAGGTTGACGTTCCTGTGCTGCGTTCGCTGCCTGCTGTAGTCGACCCGGCAGCGGTACTCGCCGGCGTCGCTCTCGAGCACCGGGTCGATGTTGAGCGTAGGCGGCTTCGAGCTGACGTCCAGGTATGCACGCGTACCCAGGTCCTGGCCCGGGAAGTGTCGTGCCTTGCCCAGGGGCTGGTCGCGGGCGTCGAGGCTGTAGATGGGAATGCCGTAGTCGCCGTGATACCACAGGATCAGCGACACGCCGTCGCCGCCAGCGGGAATGCTCGTGTTGCATGGCAGAGACACCTTGCCGCCCACGGCTGCGTAAAACTGCGGGATGGCTGCGCAGAGAAAAAAGTGCGATTGTGAGGAATCGTCAGTGTACGTCATACGTATCAACGCAGCAATACGACACGACAGGAGATAGGGAGAGGACAGGCGCTAAAGATGAACTGATTCATTCGCAGGTTGAAGTATGACATACATTACACATGCATGTAGTACATGTGCTTAGTCACAGCGGTAAACCATGTATCCCAGCAAAGGGCCGAATGAGTAAAATTCACTGCCGAACAGGTGAAAAGATGCATCAAAATACAATCGCTGCCTATTAATACTGTTACGTGGAAGTAAAGTAGGGAAGAAACTATTTAAAGGGTGTGTTCACAATCCTAGTTAGCACTGGCCAAGGTGGAAGTCAGCTCACAAAAACGATACTCGTCATTGTCTTCATGTAGTGGCCACTATATTCATTTTCGAGTGTCACGTAGCACGATGCAGTATCAGGGCGCACTACTATGTAACAATATAAATGCCTACATTAACTTTATTACCAGCGTACAATGATGAGAAAACGGGCGTGCACATATTGAAGCGAGCGTGCATTCTAGTGTGTGCTCAAGAAGTCGAAATGACGCAATGCTTTTCCAGCAACTGCAACGCTGCAAAGCGGGACGCCTTTGCAAACGCGCTAGAAAGAAAGAATTTCACAGGGTTCATGTAACTAACTGGCTTTCTTCTACGATAAAGGGAACGCATTCCCGTTAGTTCAGGAATGCCTAACTCTACGATGCTCAGCCACAATATGCAAGGACGCAACGCTTGGAGTTTCGCAACGCACATACCGAGGCTAAATTACACAAGGACAGAAGTCATTGTTAATACACAGAATACGAAAGAGAGCATAGGTGTAGCATGATTCACGGCTTCGAAAAAATGACCCATGGAAGAAGCAAAGCAACAAGAGACTCCTGAAAAGATGTAAGCCTTCCGACAGTGGCGGGTCCTACAAGGTTAAAAGTTAGGTACATCGTCCTTTAGTACCCCATAGAATCCACGATGATCATAAAAACTGGCCCTAAAATGGATTCTTTTTTTTTTTTTTTTGTGAGAGAAGTAGTCCGCTTTTGCTAGCGGTGGTGAGCAGCCAAACACCCGCCGCAGTACGTGAATCACCAAACGCTTTGCTTCATTCTGCGAGGAAAAGCAATTAGGCGGCAGAACGTGCTTCATTCTAAATTATTTTATGCCAAAGGATATCTCACAGTAATGCGCCTAAAGCGCTCCATAGTGTAGTCTTAAATTTCGCGCTAAAAATAAATAAATAAAGAAAGCGTTGTTCAGTTTGTCCCAACGACTTTCCATAGTGTTATGCAGGCCCAACAACAGCTGCATTTTTCTCAATTTACAATATCTGCAAGAGAAAAGCTTCACCTCGTGTAGCTCTGTGATGTTTCAGGGTAGCTGCGGCCCATAAAGACATAAATAGCGCGCAGTGATGCAGATATCAAAACACAAATGAGGGCAGCTTTTCCCACAAACACCCGCCATCGAGCTTAAACACAACTTATAAACACCATATAGATAGGAAACTCGTGCGTGTGTCCACATGCACGCCATCGCTTACCCTCCAACCAAAGCAAAACAAGACAGAGGACCAACAATGAAAAGAGCGTTCAGGGACGTATCCAACCGCTAGAAAAACCCACTATCTTGCGTTACGCATCACCTGTCTTGTTTCGCTCTTTGGTTGAAGGTAAGCGATGGGGTATGGGTGTACGCATGCGTGAGTTTCCTACTTATATGTTGTTTGTAAGCAATAAACTTTTAGTCGTGAGTCAGCGCTCGTGCTACGTCTTTCTTCTTTGACTCTGTTGATTCGTTCGCACTGTAAGCAATTACGTCTACACTGTAGCGCACGCAACAGCGCTTCCACGTCCGAGCAAACAAGAAGAATTTTTACGCACATGGATGACCGCTTGCGCCTCACTGTCGGGATTGCTAGCATTGCCCATGAAGGATGCCCATGTATAAGCCATCCCTCGCCTTATTGCAAAGGGAGTTGGCATTCCTGGACAACGTTGGTGCGAACTGTGGGCGATGATGGTGTATCTGTATTACGATGCACTTTCGCATATTTTTCTTGTGGTTTTGATATAAACTTCTGTATCAAACAATAAAATCAGTTGGCAGTAGGCGCTCGTCCTCGTCCTTTCCGTGTCCCTTTGTCCTACTTCGCGCTGCACCCCTTTACATTTCAGGCGCTACTGTATTGCTGCAGCCATGCAGTCCTGTAAATGTTTCCTTTTCTTTTTTTTATAGTTCACAGAGCAGTTTCTGACCGGAATATGAACTTTAAGCTTACATGAGTTAGGTGTTTGTATAAAAAATATGTTTTGTTATAGATTTATAACTGCGCCATACCTCGTGGGCCCATAAAAGTCCAGTTAACTTGATATAAAACTTGAACTTCTATTGATGATGTAGAAACTTAACAGTCTAGACGCTTAGTAGAATACAAAAGTAAGCTGGGCGGACGTGTACATAGTTTCCAACACTATAAACGCATTTCGTAGTCAGCCCTGCACCAGTGTTTTCTTTCTTGTCCCATTTTCACAACGTTTTCTTCATAATTAGTTTAACTTTTTTTTAATGTTAAACACGTGGACACGGCGCCGTTATATTGCCCAAAAACCAGAGGAGAAGAGTTCAATCAGCATAATATTAGCGCACTAGTTCCTTGAAGGAAAAAAAGCAAGCCGGTGGACATAACGTTGCCCAATGTAACTAGGTAAATGCAGCAGCTATTACTCAACAGCTTTTTCAATTAGCCAAGACGCAGATTGCGTGTACTAAAATATCAGTGATTTAAACATCTGAAGGCGCTGACGTCATACATGTTATAGATTTCTGAGAAAAGTTCATTAGTCAAATGCCAAACTGAACACCATGGATCAGCGCGAAGGAAGCAACTCAGCCATAATGTAGCAGAAAGAGAGATGGTGGCAAAAGGTGATCAGTATTTGCTCGAATACATGTATTCTTTAATAGCAGTGGAACAATATCCCAACCACTTCTACCCAAATATAAAACATCTATTGGCTACACTAAGAGAGGGAGAAAAGGAAAGACAGGCAGGTTAACCATGTTAAGCCCGGTTTGCGACTCTGCACCGAGGGAGGGAGATATGGTAAGAACGAAAGCAGAATTCAAAGGGATAACAAGTGATGCGCGCGCACTGATAACGTCGGTGACAACGCATTCAGAGGAGGTCGCTGAGCCCAGTGACCTTTAAAAAGTGCAGCAGGGCTCTTCGTTTCTTTCTGTGCATATGAAGGTCGGGTCTATGATCTCCATATTTTTTTTTTTCACCGCGAATGCTCTGTCGTCCAATTGGGTTAAAGCGGCACGCAAATTCTGTTTTTCATCATCAAATGAACGGCAGTGGGAAAGATTATATATTATGGTCTTGTCACAATCACGAAATTCCAGAAGCCACTGCCCATCATACCGATGCAATACCAGTTGGAGTTTGCAAAAGCGACGCGTAGCCAGAAGCGACACAGAAATGTTGCGTCGTGTCGAGATATAGACCAAGCGGTAGTCGAAGGCACATTAACGTGTCTTGGGGCTCCTTCGCTGGCAGACCTGCGCAAGCGGCGACTTCAAATATACTAGAGACGTTACTCGCAGACCAATTCACAGAATGCTGCGTACGAAGGGCTGCAGTGCTTATTAGGCTATCACTCGAAGTGTGATAATGCTGTTACCAGTAGGCGAACAACGTAGCGTTCAACGCGGAGACAATGCTTTAGCAAGGGAGCTTGTCTTCATCAGTCCGAAAACAAGATTGTTTTAGAGCGCAGCTATTTGGCGCCCGTTCCTGCGTTTTGCGTTGCCGTCGAGCCTCACCGTCGTTCCTCGCCGTAACCAGCTCCATAGCCGGGGTCAGCGCGCTGCTCTAGCTGCGCGCGCTCCTGGCGCAATCTCTCGGCGCGACCTCGCTCTTTTCGCTCCTCCTCCAATGACACCCCTGTGCGGCGGCAGAGAGCCGACTCGGTGGCGGCTGATCTCGATGGTGTGCTGCTGCCCAAGCCGAAACGCATAGCCGCCGCCGTTCGCCACTGCGTGTGTCCCTCCTCCGTGGCGGTGACCGTGCGAGAGCGCGCGGTGTTCTCCGGCTGCCGAAGCGCCGGCTCGGTATCAGCGGATCACGGTGCGCACTTCCCAAGCCGAAACCCAGAGCCACCTTCAGTTGACTCGCTAGCAGCGTCAGCGGTGTCAGTCAGTCACAGCTATCTCTCCGCCGCGCAGCGTTCCTATGCGCCTACGTGCTGCCTCCCGCGACCTCCCGATAAGCGAGGCAGTTGCGCAAAGCTACGCTCCGTTTGCGGGGCTGGTGCGAAATGCTCCGCACGAGACGGATTATCCGAGGCTCACAGACGGTTTGTATTACAGTATGATCCGTCTGCCTATATAGATAGTTTATTATCAGCCAGTTCTTTCTGAGCCATGAGCGAGGCAAGTTAAGTTATGGGGTTTTACGAGCCAAAGCCACTTTCTGGTTATGAGGCACGCCGTAGTGGACTCCGGAAATTTCGACCACCTGGGGATATTTAACGTGCACCTAAATCTCAGTACACGGGTGTTTTAGCACTTCGCCCCCATCGAAATTCGGCCGCCGTGGCCGGGATTCGATCCCTCGATCTCGTGCTCAGCAGCCCAACACCATAGCCACTGAGCAACCACGGCGGGTCATGAGCGAGGCAACCGGTGGAAGTCCTTCGTCTGCCGCAGCTGCTAAACGAGCTGCCCGAGCAGAGGCCCAGCGCCGTCGCCGCCAGAATCCAGAGGTGAGCTACGCCGAAGCAGAAGCTAGGCGTCGCCACCGAGAAGACCAGGAAGTACATGCCGCCGAAGCAGAAGCTTACCGTCGCCGCCATCGAGATGACCCAGGAGTGAGTGCGACTGAAGCAGATGCTAGGCGCCGCCGTCGAGAAGGCCCTGTCATTCGTGTCGCCCAAGCGGAGGCTCATCGCTGCCACCGAGATTACTCGCGAGTAAGCGCCGCTGGAGCACAATCTAGGCGTCGCCTCCGAGATTGTACAGACATGTCTTGCTCGAATTCTTTGCCTCAATATATCGTAAAATCGAAACAGCTGAAGAGCTGCGCTCAAATTTGGCATCAGGAAGTAACGTATTCGTAGGCAATTTTTTTCGTCCTCTAGCTTGTGTTTCTTGCTTCCTCCTTTCAGATCACCTTCAGTACCGTGGTTCCTTTCTTCACTTCTCCACTCACTACGATATGTTATATATACCACCAAAATCAAGGAATCACGAACTTCCAAATGCACCACGTCAAGTTTCCGAGACGATCTTCAATGCGTTTCTTACCTCCGTACAGCAGCGCACAAAAAAGGAACTATCCCTTTAAAAGTAAGACATTCAAATGTGCGTGAACTACGATGGCTTCATATGGGGACGTACCATAGTGTCACGTAGTAGTGACGGTGAATAATACAGCGACAAATCTGTGAATTACGAAGGTAAAACTTTTATTGGGCGAACTGGTGCCCACAAAACCACATTCAATGTTACATTCAAAGCACAGCAATAGTGGCGAACACGGTCGGCGATCATCGAAATCTCATCAGATGGTCAAGCGCGTCTGCTTTTATAGATCAGTCATCGAAGGTTCCAGAGTAATCGCGGATGCCCGCATATCTTCCAGAAAGTTCTACACCATTCGTGTCGCGCATACATGAAATCACATTACACAAGGTTCGGTGACCACACACAGCAGTTAAAACCATCGATAATATTCGAATAACTTCCCATACATGCAGCGCGTCCTGCGCTGTAGGATAACATTTGTTAGGCGGTGAAATGTTGTCACCCGACAAAGATAAACAAGTGCACGTGTCACTAGTTACCTTCGACGCTGGTTACACAGCGAACAGATTACGGGACAGGAGCCGCGCCCTATATTGTCTTTGCTTTTTTGTCGATGCTTGAGCGAGGGGACTAATCCTCGCCATTCCATCAACCCTCTATAGGCCAGTTTGACAGGTTTCGTTTGTACCCCTCCACGTCAGCAAAAATAAATTATTAGTACATATTCAGTAATACCAATAAACATGTTCCCGCGGAAATCTTAAACGAACGAGGCGGCAGCGTCATTGTCGCTAATCACACGAACACGTCCGCATTTCCGCGGCTTCTCATTTTTATTGTTTCTCAGTACTTCACTGAACCAACATGAATGCTTAGTATCATTGCGAGGCTCTTCAAATGGGCACTACGGCAAGGTGGAAAACGACATTGTAAAGAAACGGAATCCCGTCGACCGCAATACGCGAATTTCGTGAGGCGACGAAATATACTGAATGGCCCAATCCTTGCTCTCTATCTGACTTTTGCGTTCTTTGGCTCAGCTTGAAACCAGTAAGCACGATTTCCCACTCTTTTGAATGGACCATCTTCCTGCCCTGCTACATGTCTAGTGCGCGTTACGGGCGAAATGCAGCAGGTTTTGGGCATTGATTGATTGATTGATTGATTGATTGATTGATTGATTGATTGATTGATTGATTGATTGATTGATTGATTGATTGATTGATTGATTGATTGATTGATTGATGTCCCGAAGCAACAACGGCGCTTTTAGAGGCGCCATAACGGACACCTGGGGTTCCTTAATGTGCTTCCAAGACTTAGTACATGACAGTCTCTGCAACCTGTGCTATGGAATGAAATGCGGAAGCCGTGACGAGAATAATGCATCTGACTTTGTAATGAGTAGCAGAACGCTGTAGGTAGTGTTCCAACATATGAACGGTGATCCAATGTTGACCATGGTTCAAATATGCAATTCCGGCCCACTTGATCAGGCATTCACAATACAGCATTATCGGCTTGTCATAGAAGAACTGGGGCGGAATTCATAAAGGGTCTTGTTCGCAAGTGAATTTTGCCTTTGATTGGCCATCGTCATTGATTACATGTCCTGCATCCAGAATTCGTTGGAGTTCCCTCTTATAAAGAGTTTTAGCGTAAGGGCTTTATCTGAATACGGGCACAGAGTTTCATAAAGGAGGAAGAAATATAAAACCAAAGTTAAATTCCGTTGTGACTTATGTCACATGTTAATAGTATTGTCAGAAAAGGGATATTGTGAACGACGCTCTTGGAACTCTTGGGGGTCAGTGACATAGGCGATGGTGGCGGATTGGTAATTGTTTATTGAATTATTTATTGATCCTCTGTTGCTTGTGCCTTCGAGAAATGCCACCTGAACTTCGAGACTGCGATGTGAGCTGGAAAACATTTTGTTGTTGCTACAAAAGTACACGCCTAAAATAGTTGCGTTTAATATACAGTCATATTCACGTAATTGTAAGACAGACACAACACTGAGAAAAATGTCGAAGCACTGGAAAATTTCTTGGGTGCTTACCGCATTGCTAAGACCAATGTAGATGCGTTAGCCACTTTCTGTATATTATGCATTTCAAACCGTACAAAGCAATGACACATATCGTTTTGATTAACTAACGCTGGGGTGTCTTCGCCGAATCTGTTTTACTCAAATATATATTAAACATCACTCTATTTCTAGTTGATCCAGGACAATTCCCTGCGATAGTCCTATCCGAAATAAGCGTCTCTAGATGACAATATAAATTGCGTAACTGCAATAAAGCACCACAGCTAGAGAAAATTTCCTAAAATATGTTGCAGTTTCATCATGCTGTACTATTATTAAGAAAAATACCGCGTGTTTAATTAATCACAATGGCGCAGGCACACACGCACTTGCACAATGCCGACATGCAAGCAAGCCTTGTGGAACAAAATGTTCCCAGGGTTTCCTGTGCTAGTGGCAGGCGCACCACTAAAGAAAGCTGCAACCCACTGCTGCGCAGAATGGCGCCATATGTCCTTCGCCATGTTTATTTATTACGCGGCACCATCTTTAGGGCTCGAGCACTGTTCTAAACCTCGCACCAGAGCGTCGTTAATCTGCTGGCAGCCTTGCGACCCCACAGTGCCAGCAGGAGTGCCAGAGAGTTTCCTTTTTGGTCGCTGGCCAGCGTTCGGTATAAAGGATGAAACATCGTCAGCAGTTGTGGCCGCGGATGCCTTCTTTGGCTAGGTCTGCAGCGAGATGCTACGGCTCCTAGTGGAAACAACAAATAAACCGTTGGTACGCTTTCCATTCGATTGCAGAGAAAACACGGAAATATGGTTCCTATATTGCATTGCCAGGCGCGTGGAAGCGCGGTTCCACAAATTTATCTGTCCATTCCAGTTGTTCGAGGAATTTCCGCTTCGCCACGGTATCAAGCGAGATCACATCGTGTCGGGAAGTCATTCGGCAAACCACCAAAAATGGCGCAGCCATTTGCAGATGCTACCACAGAGGCTCGACCCTGAACACTTATGTTGGAGAAGAAATTGATATAGGCCCGCCTCGATGTTCAGCAAGCATTGCCGATGACATTAACGAGATCTCCATTACATATTGCAGCAAGATATGTTGTTACTATAAGCCAGAAATATAGTCTATAGTTTATTCTACAGGCGATGCAGTTCCATTTTGTTTTTCAAATTGAAAGCTTCGGCGGCCTTCAGGCGAATATAATACTAGCATTTAACATATTTATTACCTTTGAATTAAGGATTTGACCAATATAAGAGGAAAGCACTTTGTTTAGGTCGTCGCCTCACATTACTCCACGGCTACTCGATAATAACTTAGATTATACATTGTTTATTTTCAGGAATTACTTTATTGTATTTATCGATTGTGCTGATATCTGGCGCCTTTGTTCTGTCGCAGCCAATTCGCCAGAATTATTAAAACGCATAACCACTGTTACCCATTTCACTTCACAGTGTGCGGTCTCATCATTTATCCATCTGCATATTTTTCACAATATTATTAATGTGCCTAGTTATTGGTATTAACACTCGCTTATTTGTTTGGCAATAACGCTTAATGACAACTTGAGTCCTTCGCTTCTCCGTCGGTGCAATGCCCCTGTGTTGTGTTTGTACCCACGGAAAGTTTATTATTGCAGAGGTGCACGTTCTACAGGCATACGAAGCAAATCGTTCAATTGTTTAACTTCTTATTGCGAGAACAATTACATAGATACTCCAGGCGCATTTCTGCCGTCGTCGTCACCATCGGCGTCGCCGTGATGTTTCTCCAAAATCTAAGGGCGATACCATCGTCCCCACGCTCCGTATGCGGTGGTTGCGAGTGAAAGCGTGCGAGGGTGAGCGGACGATGGCGGCTCAATCTGGAGCGCGCAAAGGAGAGAAGTTGGGAGGGAGCGCGCGTCTTCCGTCGCGCACAAGGAACCGGGGAGAGGGACGGAGGTAAGGGGCGTTCTACTTCCACGGCAACTGCGTATGGCACGGCCGCGAGGACCCTATCTTGAAAACGATCTGCCATGGGGACAGAACTCGCTCCTTAGTTCGCGTTTCAGTGAGAGGCAGCATGAAAGTCAATTCGCTCGCTGCTGCTGCCGCACTTCCTCACTCCAGCGTTTTGACGAGTTTCCGCGGTCATGAAGTGAGATGTGCTCATGTTTGATTTTGAGCGCGTGACAACATGCTTGTTAAATTAGTAAGCGAACATTTGCAAACGTAAATTACCGACAAAGTTGCTATCCTTATTTTGTATAGCTGTCTATTAATTTGTTATGGCAATCAATGCTTCGCCTTTCCATCGAGACAGCGACTTTTTCTTCTAATTGACGAGTTCGCTGAACAGCATGACTGATCATTATGTCGTGGGTAAAGCACGAAGAGACAGCCAAAACCCAAATTATTTACCAGCTGCAAGCACAAATATTTCCCTTCTTCGCCTTCTACGCTAAGCGCCTACCTCCCAGTAAGAAAGGTTCACACATGATGGAATGTGGCAAATACAGAGTGTCCCAGCTACTAAGCACTAAGTTACTAAATATGCGAAGCTTTATAAGAGCCCTATACGCAAGCGGCCCACGGCGCTAGCATTTAAAGCGAAGCTGCTTGCCTCTTGGTGGTCGGCATTTTTCATGTCTGTCCGTGAACAAAAATGATCAACATCAGGAATGGCTTATACCCCCCTAAGCAAGCAAAAATGCAATGACTCGTCCCCTCGGAATCCAGAGGCTACACGCACTCAGAAAAGTGAAGCGAACGGTACATACATTCATTAGAATCATGCCTACAACGTACAGAACATCGTGCGTTTCAATAAATAACAAGCTCAAAACGAGCGTCGGTCATCATCATTGATGGCTCATACCCCGGCAAGTAATCGTTCATACCACTATAAGCAAGTAACAAAGGCAATGGCCACTACCCCCGCAAGACAGAGGCTACAAGCGATCAGCAAAGTGAAGCGAACAGTGCATACATTCATTGAAATCACCCATACAACACAAAGAACAACGTACGTTTCCATAAATAACAAGCTCAAGGGAAGCATTCGAACTATCACTAAATCACTGCATACCCTCCTCAGCAGTTGTAGTGACTGTTTTGCAACAGCTTCGCTGGACATCCACTTTCGCGGGGCCGGGATTGCGAGTCACATTTTCTTTCCGTTTCACGGGCTTTCTTTTAAATAAGGAAAAAGGAGACTCGCGCGAGATAAAGCGTACCGCATATGATTTAAGTTGATGTTTAGTGTATTCGAAAAACGCAGTGACGACATATTTGCCGGAAGAAAAACAATCACAGTGTTGCTTAATTAACATTTGCAAACTAAGTTATTAGGAATAATACAAGAATACTGGACGTTTCTTCAGGCTGCTGCGGAGAACATACATTTGGTTTAATTAGCATAGAAAAGTTACATTAAAAAGAATTGCTGCAAGATAGCTAGGACACCCTCTATATTGCCACAAGCTGTCATGAGGTTTTTCCACACGGAGGTAGGCGTAGGGCTAGAAGACGAAGAGGGGAACAATTTGGGGCCGCGGCTCGTAAACGTATTGGATTCTGGCTGTCTCGCTGCACTTGCCCCACAGAATGTGATCCGTTAGGCCATGCAGAAGGTCGCAGATAAAAAAAAAAGGAAATAGAATTTGCTTACTTGCTTGACATGCCGGTAAAGCGTGCACCTTTGCAGTATTAGGCTTTATGTGGGTAAGCAAACCATACAGGGGCAACCGGCTGACGAAGAACCGAGAAACTTCAGTTGGCATTGAACGCGAACAGATAGGATAGAGTTATTGCCATCAACACTGCGCATGAATAGTGTGGCGATAAACGGTAGGTACATAAAATAATGAAAGTACATGCAGTGAAATTCCGACGCTGTGAAATAAGCCCACGTTGTGAAGCTGGAACATCCTGTGTACAAATTCTACAGGCAGCTCTCACTCTGAAGTGGCGTTATTGAGGAATTTATGCGATGCATCTAGGAGGGCACAACAAAGAAGAAATACTATTTCATGTGAAATTACCTTGGATCTAATTTGTAAATCAGTCCTATTAGATTTGTGATGCCTCGTCATACACAGGAACGTGTGGATGTTTGACGTTCTGAAGACCACTTAGTGATACAACACAGCAAATACGACCCAGAATGCATGAGATGTGCTGATAAATGTGATTTGTATCTTCACAGGGCTCGTAATTTTAGCTTGCGTAGGCAGTCAAAGTGATGAGGTGCCATGATCAAACTCACGTTCGCTCGCGGGTGATATGTGTCAAGGCTGCATTCAAGCAGCACGCATATATCCGACACTTGCGATGTGACAACGGAGAAAGCCTTGATGAAAGTTTCCTATCCCAGAAGCCACAAAAATATGCGGTGTGACTGTACTGGACAAAACGAGCGACCCTGCTCGACCAGGTGGAACGAGAGTAGCCGGACTCTCTCGCCTGCAACACAACACTGCCACGCCATCACGCGCAGCTAACTCCTACAGTCCGCGGCTCCCAACATATAAAACATATAAAGCGAGGCGCTGCTGGGAACAAAAGGACAAGCGGCGGCAACGTGCTCACGTGCGACATCGCAGGCAAGAAAGGGTGCGCGAGAATGCAACAACGAGATAAGCAGCATCTGAGGCTCGTGTCGTGTGGCCCGGCTGAAAACAAAACTGCAACAATGGAAAAGCGCACGTTTACTCCCTCTTTCGCATAGGCGAGCAGAACAGCAAAGGAACGCGGCGTACGTGTTACCGAGAAGCCGCTGAACAGTACCGGTGCAGAGTCGCGAGCCAGAAACGAAAGTGCCGAATTCCGCGGAGTTAATTATTCGCCTGGCTTCTTCCGCCAGCCGAGTTTAGACGCCGTATTCTCTTCGAACGGAGAAGCGGAAATGCTTGCAGTACACTCAAGTAAAAGTGCAGCGCGAATTTGCCACCCGTTGTCCTAAACCGACGCATTGCTACCGATACAGCACCTGTTTATCACGATTCAGATGCGCGTTAAAAGGATTCGTGACTGATCGCCGCACAGGTGATGTCCATTCACGCATAGTCACCTAGGAGCTGTAGCGGTTCGTAACGACCCGCAGCGCCTTGTAGCGACTCATAGCGGCTGGTAAAATGTGCGTTTAATTCGTTCCCTGAACATCTGATGTAGAGTGTAGCTTCTACAAGGCTACGCTGTTTTAGCGAACGCACACAGACGGTGCCTGACATTGTTCTTGCTACTATTGCCACTTGTCAAGCGTCACTCCGCTACTACATACGCTTCGTCCCTCGCATGGAGGATGCCGCTGCTCGCATGCACTAGAGAGCCGTTTGTCGATTAACTGTCGCCCGCAGGACAACGAATCTAAAGGTACAGCGCGGACACATATGCTTTGGCTTAGAAATGGTATGGTATAATATAATGGTTAATGGTATAATATAATATAATATAATAATTTATAATATAATATAATATAATATAATATAATATAATGGTATCAAATCTTTTTTATGAATTCTGAACTGAAACGCACGTTGTTCTCGTAACCTTGTTACCTTTCATCCCGCGTCGACCATTACTTCAAAGTTCAGGTGCAATTTTGAACTTTAACACCACTCCTCTCTGTAACGCCGCAATGGCATTGGAGTATTTAAATAAATGTATAAATAAATAAATAAATAAAGGAATAATAGTAATAATAATAATAATAATAATAACAACAACAACAACAACAACAACGACGACGACGACGATGATGATGATGATGATAATGATGACGACGACGACGACGATGATAATGACATTTTTAACATAGTGCGCTTTTATTATTTCGATTGCAACTTCATTTTTCTTCCTGACCTGAGTATCTATAGCAAAGAAGAAAGCTTGGCATTCGTAGGCCTTGCAGTGCGAAGACAAGTGCGTAGCTTAATGTTTTCCTAACTTTAGACCGCGTTTATCACCTCACTCTTTCAAGCAACATTTCATATGTCAAATATAGGGCTTACACCAAGTAAATTTCATACCATGCTTGCAGCAAGCGTCTCCTATGACTAGAGATACCTATTCCTACACCCGTGCAAGTTTTTATATTTATCACAGACACGTGGACACAGCTGAGCCATTTCAACGGGGCCAAACAAAAACAAGTGGTGGATATCCTTGTATGGTAACTTTAGGAGGCAGTTCGATGAGGTCACTGTCGCATGTATATGGTTATCGAAAGCTCCGGGTCAGCCAACACACTGGTAAACGTCGAAGCGCTAGGGTTAATGTCAGCTGCAAAGCTAAGAACAAAATGCACCTAATCGAGAGTTGAGTTAGGCTCGATTACTAGGCTGACACGCCCTCTTGTCCGCAGGTGCATCGTCCCATGGTTGCATCACCACAAGCTTCTTGGTGTTGTGTGTAACCTCATGCGCAGCAAAATCAATTTGAGATTGTATAGAGTCATGGGGATCGAACATGTCGCACCACTTACCACCTTGAGTGAAATATATGATCTACCCTAAAGACAAAGATGCCGGAAATGGGGACCGATAAATTGGTTAATAATCATCATCATCATCATCTGCCTAGTTACGCCCACTGCAGGGCAAAGGCCTCTCCCATACTTCTCCAACAACCCCGGTCATGTACTAATTGTGGCCATGTTGTCCCTGCAAACGTCTTAATGTCATCCGCCCACCTAACTTTCTGCCGCCCCCTACTACGCTTTCCTTCCCTTGGAATCCAATCCGTAACCCTTAATGACCATCGGTTATCTTCCCTCCTCATTACATGTCCGGCCCATGCCCATTTATTTTTCTTGATTTCAACTAAGATGTCATTTACCCGCGTTTGTTCCCTCACCCAATCTGCTCTTTTCTTATCCCTTAACGTTACACCTATCATTCTTCTTTCCATGGCTCGTTGCGTCGTCCTCAATTTCAGCAGAACCCTTTTCGTAAGCCTCCAGGTTTCTGCCCCGTAGGTGAGTACTGGTAAGACACAGCTGTTATACACTTTCCTCTTGAGGGATAGTGGCAACCTGCTGTTCATGACTTGAGAATGCCTGCCAAACGCCCCCCAGCCCATTCTTATTCTTCTGGTTATTTCAGCCTCATGATCCGGATCCGTGGTCACTACCTGCCCTAAGTAGATGTATTCCCTTACCACTTCCAGTGCCTCGCTACCTATCGTAAACTGCTGTTCTCTTCCGAGACTGTTAAACATTACTTTAATTTTCTGTAGATTAATTTTCAGACCCACCCTTCTGCTTTGCCTCTCCAGGTCAGTGAGCATGCATTGCAATTGGTCTCCTGAGTTACTAAGCAAGGCAATATCATCAGCGAATCGCAAGTTACTAAGGTATTCTCCATCAACTTTTATCCCCAATTCTTCCCACTCCAGGTCTCTGAATACCTCCTGTAAACACGCTGTGAATAGCATTGGAGATATCGTATCTCCCTGTCTGACGCCTTTCTTTATTGGGATTTTGTTGCTTTCTTTGTGGAGGATTACGGTGGCTGTGGAACCGCTATAGATAGCTTCCAGTATCTTTACATATGGCTCATCTACACCCTGATTCCGTAGTGCCTCCATGACTGCTGAGGTTTCGACTGAATCAAATGCTTTTTCGTAATCAATGAAGGCTATATATAAGGGTTGGTTATATTCCGCACATTTCTCTATCACCTGATTGATAGTGTGAATATGGTCTATTGTTGAGTATCCTTTACGGAATCCTGCCTGGTCCTTTGGTTGACAGAAGTCTAAGGTATTCCTGATTCTATTTGCGATTACCTTAGTAAATACTTTGTAGGCAACGGACAGTAAGCTGATCGGTCTATAATTTTTCAAGTCTTTGGCGTCCCCTTTCTTATGGATTAGGATTATGTTAGCGTTCTTCCAAGATTGCGGTACGTTCGAGGTCATGAGGCATTGTGTATATAGGGCGGCCAACCTTTCTAGGACAGTGTTCCCACCATCCTTCAGCAAATCTGCTGTTACCTGATCCTCCCCAGCTGCCTTCCCCCTTTGCATAGCTCCCAAGGCGTTCTTTACCTCTTCCGGTGTTACTTGTGGGATTTCAAGTTCCTCTAGACTATTCTCTCTCACCTTATCGTCGTGGGTGTTACTGGTACTGTATAAATCTCTATAAAACTCTTCAGCCACTTGAACTATCTCATCCATATTAGTAACGATATTGCCGGCTTTGTCTCTTAACGCACACATCTGATTCTTGCCTATTCCTAGTTTCTTCTGTACTGCTTTTAGGCTTCCTCCGTTCCTGAGAGCCTGTTCAATTCTATCCATATTATAGTTCCTTATGTCCGCTGTCTTACGCTTGTTGATTAACTTAGAAAGTTCTGCCAGTTCTATTCTAGCTGTAGGGTTAGAGGCTTTCATACATTGGCGTTTCTTGATCATATCTTTCGTCTCCTGCGATAGCTTACTGGTTTCCTGTTTAACGGCGTTACCACCGACTTCTATTGCGCACTCCTTAATGATGCCCATAAGATTGTCGTTCATTGCTTCAACACTATGGTCCTCTTCCTGGGTTAAAGCCGAATACCTGTTCTGTAGCTTGATCCGGAATTCCTCTAGTTTCCCTCTTACCGCTAACTCATTGCTAACCAGTTTCTTTCGTTCCTTCCTCAAGTCTAGGCTAATTCGAGTTCTTACCATCCTGTGGTCACTGCAGCGTACCCTGCCGAGCACGTCTACATCTTGAATGATGCCAGGGTTCGCGCAGAGTATGAAGTCGATTTCATTTCTAGTCTCACCATTCGGGCTCCTCCACGTCCACTTCCGACTAACCCGCTTGCGGAAAAAGGTATTCATTATCCGCATATTATTCTGTTCTGCAAACTCTACTAATAACTCTCCTCTGCTATTCCTAGAGCCTATGCCATATTCCCCCACTGACTTGTCTCCGGCCTGCTTCTTGCCTACCCTGGCATTGAAATCGCCCATCAGTATACTATATTTTGTTCTGACTTTACCCATCGCCGATTCCACGTCTTCATAGAAGCTTTCGACTTCCTGGTCATCATGACTAGATGTAGGGGCGTAGACCTGTATAACCTTCATTTTGTACCTCTTATTAAGTTTCACAACAAGACATGCCACCCTCTCGTTAATGCTATAGAATTCCTGTATGTTACCAGCTATGTTCTTATTAATCAGGAATCCGACTCCTAGTTCTCGTCTCTCTGCTAAGCCCGGTAGCACAAGACGTGCCCGCTTTTTAGTACTGTATATGCTTCTTTTGGCCTCCTAACTTCACTGAGCCCTATTATATCCCATTTACTGCCCTCTAATTCCTCCAATAGCACTGCTAGACTCGCCTCACTAGATAACGTTCTAGCGTTAAACGTTGCCAGGTTCATATTCCAATGGCGGCCTGTCCGGAGCCAGGCATTCTTAGCACCCTCTGCAGCGTCGCAGGTCTGACCGCCGCCGTGGTCGGTTGCTTCGCAGCTGCTGGGGACTGAGGGCCGGGGTTTGATTGTTGTGTTCATATAGGAGGTTGTGGCCAAGTACTGCACCAGGGTGGCCAATCCTGCTCTGGTGAGAGAGTGCGTTACCGGTTCTGGTCCCCGGGATCAGGCCGCACTCCAGGCCTGTTTGTGCAATTTTCTCAACACACGGTTATTTTTTTCTGGTATTTTCCGGTGGAGAATTCTGCGGTCCGGGATTTGAATCACGGTCCTCTTGCACGGGAGGCGGATACTGTACCGTCCGCGCAGGAGTTAAATTTAAAATAAATTGTGGGCTTTTACGTGACAAAATCACTTTCTGATTATGAAGCACGCCGTAGTGGAGGACTCCGGAAATTTCGTCCACCTGGGGTTCTTTAACGTGCACCTAAATCTAAGTACACGGGTGTTTTCGCATTTCGCCCCCATCGAAATGCGGCCGCCGTGGCCGGGATCCGATCCCGCGACCTCGTGCTCAGCAGTCTAACACCATAGCCACTGAATAACCACGGCGGGTCCCGCAGATGTTGTACGCCTCATTTAATATACAGTGGTGCCCTATTTGATCAGTCAAGGTGTACCAATCTGAGCTCGGATATACCGCACGGATGGCACTCGGCTAGAGAACCTGGTATTTATGACCTGCACATGTGAGGTCATACATATTTGAAGATATATATTTTTCTTTTTTTTTTTATTTAGGAGGGTTCCCGTACAGTGATAAAATAAAGGAAGACATTAAAAGAAAGAAAAAAAAAGAAAGAAAAAGGGGCGAAAAAAAGAAAGGAACATAACAGGTGATTTGAACTCGTGACCCTTCGATGTTGCCCGAAAAGATAGCTCAGTCGGTTGGTTCGTCAGGCCCCAGGCTACTTTCAAGCGTCACAGCTCCTGCTCCGGGCCTCACACTTACGTGGAAAGGGACTCATGTTGTCCGCGATAGTCGGTTGGAAGGCATACTTTCTTGTAAAAATGGCTGCCCGAGGAGAAGAGCGAACTCGAACGGCTTTAGAGACTAGGAAAACTGCCTTAAAATATTTAGGCTTGAGGGAAAGCTTCGTTAACAAACTATAACACGGCAATCAGAACTCGAATACGACGAGAGAAATTATTGAGATGTGGAAAATTTCCTTGAAATAAATATGGTTTGCGAGACAAATGCTTGCAAGTATTGAACCTCTTAAAAGATTAGGGGAAATTTGCGCTCACCGAGAGGGCATCGTCCGTACGAGACCACCACAAGGCACCTTACTGAGACGTGGGGAGCTTCGCGGCCGGAACGAAGCCTCCCGTCCCCGCCGGCCAAGAGGGGGAAACGCGCTTTCCGATCGCTCAAGGTTGCGCGGACATAATGTAACTCTAGCGTCTAGGAGAAGCTTAACCAGGTGCGATGGCGGCACGCATAGCGTGGGAAGCTAGCCGCCAGAATAACAATCTCAAGGGCTGCTGCTGACGAGGGCGAAATACCTTCGTGTAATTATAATAACCCTAATAGGACTACTTTCGAAAGAAAAAAGAAAAAAAAAGAAAAAAGAAAGGAAACGGCCCAGAGGGCTATACTACGAGAGCTATGACTGATAGTTCTCTCTCTCTCTCTCTCTCTCTCTCTCTATATATATATATATATATATATATATATATATATATATATATATATATATATATATATATATATTCATCTCATCTATGGGATTGTATGCGCGCGCTGTTGCTTTGTCTCTGCGTGTAGTAGTTAAGAGAGCCAGTTTAAGGGCGGAGAAGAAGGAAGGAAAGGAAAGCAAAAACTGCAGCGCCGTGGTTTTAAAGCGCACCCGTGGTAGAGAAACGGAAGGCAATACAAGCGTGCGTAGCCATGATACGCACACGACAAACTGCCTTAAAATATTTAGACTTGAGGGAAAGCTTCGGTAACAAACGATAACACGGCAATCAGCACTCGAATATAATTATAACCCTAATAATAATTGTAAATATTCATCTCATCTATGGGATCTAATGCGCGCGCTGTTGCTTTGTCTCTGCGTGTAGTAGTTAAGAGAGCCAGTTTAAGGGCGGAGAAGAAGGAAGGAAAGGAAAGTCTATGAAGCAAAATTGCAGCGCCGTGGTTTTAAAGCGCACCCGTGGTAGAGAAACGGAAGGCGATATAAGCGTGCGTGGCCATGATACGCACACGACAAACTGCCTTAAAATATTTAGACTTGAGGGAAAGCTTCGCTAACAAACTATAACACGTTGCTTAATAGAAAGCATAACATGACAGAACGTAGAAAAAATTAGCCAACACACACACACACACACAAATAAAAAACAGCACGTAGGTAGCGTAAAGAGATATGTGTCCCTGCTTATAATTTATACGAGAAACCGTAATACTTTAGTTATAAACGCAAACACGACTACCGTGTGCCCAAACGCGAAAGGATTGGTCCAAGCCTGATCTAATCGCACCGTGACTGCGCGCGGCATAGTTCTTGCCGATGATCAAACACTTGCCGGTGACCGCCGCAGCGACTTAAATGACGGTGATTGCATACCGGGGGCCGCTCACGAGGACCCCGGTATAGGACGTGCGACAAGCTGTACTTTCAGGCTCGCGGCGATACGGAGCTTACCATGGAAACGCCAGTTTGCAGTCGTCAAGCGGGGTTGTTTCAGGATTCGCCAACGATGCGACAAGAGCCGTGAAACCAACCGTAGATGCAAAGCGCTCGGATTGGTACTCCCGCAGAGTCTAATTAATGATTCACGCGTGCAGCGCGTTGTACAGAAGCGATAGCGATGTTTGCTGTGGGGACTACGTCGCACTCATCCAGGCACGTTTAAATCATGTACGAACCGGCGTAGACGTGGCTCGGCGGCTTGGAAAACGCGCAGGTTAAGTTAGCACTGCTGCGAGTATTACTTTGCACTGCAAAGGCTGCGGCGGAATTGGGCGTGCTTACAACGCTCCTCCTACTGAACGTCACCGTGGCACGCAGTTCAATTTTTTTTTTTTTTTGGTGTTAACATAGACGTCACTACTTACGATTTAGCCCCCTACGACGCACCGAACGTAGCCAAACGCGACTATCCTCAACGAGCCGCAGTGAGCTCAGCCAGCGGACTCGTCGCGGCAGCCCGCGGAGGGCCATGGTATCTGTGCTAAGCAGCAGACCTGACCTACATGCAACTGTTGTGCCTCTACGCAGCGTTTACTTTGTGCACGACACGGCTTGAGTGCGCACTCGCGCTTATATATTCCAGTCTGGCCGTGCTATGTGGCGTAGACCGGCTTTTTCCTGCAGCTGCTTGGCCGACGGATAGTAGCCACGTCCAACTTACGTATTTTGAAGCACGATCAATAGCTCAATACGAAGCGAAGTCTGCCTAAACGTCTAACCAGGAGCGGCCAGGAGTGAGCGCGCGTTGGCAAGTGTGCGCGTGGTCTGGCCTTAAGTATCGCGTGGTTAGAGGCTAGCTGAATGTACAAAACTAGTCGAAATCAGCGAGACCCGGCAGCTTCGACACCGATAAGCAGGATGACAAAAGTTTAATTCCTACGCGGGCGACCGAGGCCGAACATGAGCAGACAATGGTCGGTTTCTTACGGTAGTACGTATTTTTCGTCGAAATTCGAAAGCAGAATTTCACTTACTTCAGTCTTTCTATAAAACTGCGTCAATAAATGTACACAGTAACAGGACGAAGTGCACTGATCCAAACACATTGACTGATCTAAGCTTTTGGCCAATAGCAGCTGCGTGGCAATCTGCTATATTACGTTATGAATCGTCTAGAAAAGAGTAGGGAGCAGGCTTCTGTTGAAAAGAGAGCGCTTGAGGAAAAGGTGACTTTGCGTTCCGCTTGCGAGCTCCAGGCGCCGCGGACGACTACAAATTTAGGCTAAGATGTTCATAGCAGCATGTGCTACCCGTGAACTTTGTTTTTTCGCCAAGCCCGAGGGGTGGTTCAGGACTCCTTTAATGTAGACAACGAAGCTGTACTTTAAAGCACGCATAGCACGTATAGCTATGAAACGCCACGAAAGCATGTCTATGAAAATTTTTCAGACCGTACATTTGCTTGTGCGACAGCGCGTAAAAATGTGTTAGTCCCACGAGTTATTACAAGTGCATTAGACTACATACAGTAGAAAAATTGGAGCGGTATTTAGTTTATTTCAGCTCGTACCCTTCCCATCGAAACTATGCCTACGCCGTTCCGCTACGAAAGGTGAGGTATCGAGCTGTAATCCCGGATATGGCGGATGCACTTCCACAGGCATGGAATTTAGTACGCCAAGCACCGAGGTATTTCTGCGAGTTGAAGCGGTGTTATCACCGCGCTGTCCTTTGTTGCGCATATGTATCTTTGCGACGTCAAACACAATCAATCAATCAATCAATCAATCAATCAATCAATCAATCAATCAATCAATCAATCAATAAAAAGGGAACTATTGTCTTCACAGTAGTTGCCAAGGTCAATCTTGATGGTTAAAATTTTCACAGGGATGAAGGGAAATAAAAACTTGGGTGTTTGTAATTTAGTAGAAATCGCTAGGGCTTCCGTTTTTGTGAATTCTAATCACAATCAGTTGCCTCACCAGTGCTGAAGCAAATATAACGGTACGGCCTCGACAGCGCCTTGCCCACTGTAACTACACGCAAGGTCAGTTTGTATTCAAACACGTTGTCATGCAGCTTCTTGATGATCAAGTTATATTAGTAAAATCAAAGGGATTCTATTTGCTGACAGGTATGTCATCGATATATTTTGCTAGTATTTATCAGTTCAATTACTTTGCAAGACCAGCCCCATCATTCGAGTGATTTGTGTTGTAGTTCTGCTTCTTCGGTATTTACCTTACAACATTGCATTAGAACCAGAAATATAGATTTGTCTCTGAATGAGACCGCTTTACGTTTTCTTGTATTTTTTTTCATTTTCTCTAGGTGTTCTGGGTGAATTTTTTGAAACGGTAGCCTATAAAAATATAAAAGGATGAAATCGGAGGCTATATAGGGAAAGAACCAAAAGCATCTGGCTCTGCTTATCCAATAGAAGCGATGCGACTGATAACGTTTTACTAAGTACCACAGGACGCGCGTTTACTTACAGATTCGGAAGGAAAACTGACTACGCAAGTGCACGAATAGAAATAGGACGCATGAAAACGCTTATAATAAATAAGTTGTTTATATTTCTTAGGAACCTGAATAATATAAAACCACGCACAACAGCAATCCGTTCACGGCGTCAAAATGCAAGCAACTCCTTCCCATCAACGATATTGTAAAATAAGCAGAGAAAAAGAAAATGCCCTCATTTCCCTGCATATATACAAAAAGCTGGCGTTCCGTTATCCAAGTTTCGATGCAGAGCTACAGACTCGTGAGGCTCATTTCTTCTTTTTTTTTTCGAGCACCTCGAAGACGAATTCAATCAGAGTGGAGCGCCTGCGGCACGCAGCGCGCAATGCACCCCCGCAAGCCTCGCGCATTTGTTGACTCGAAATAAGAAACGGCGAAAGGAAAGCTCGTGGCGTCATTTCTCGCGTGCCTGAAACAAGGCGTGTAACGCGCGCGCACTGAAACTGGCGGAATCCACGAATGCAACGGGGTACGTGCCCGGCATAGCGAAGCAGCGATCGACTTGGGAAGTGCGTGGAGACAGGCTCGGCGCCTATCAAGAAAGAAAAGAAATCCCCAACAAAAGCGTTATTCTTCTACACGTGTGCGAGAAAATACCACGCGGTACTTCATAAGGAAATCGGCGAATAAAACAACTGCGCTCGTGTGACTACTGTAGAGAGTTTAAGAAGGTCAGATGACATGAACACCCCGAGGGCACACTCTTGTTGAGAAAGCACTCGGCTAGCTCCACTTGAAAATTGAACATTATTTTGCAGCCTTTAAAGGCACGCAAAAATACGGCGCCAACTGCATGGCATGTTGAACTGAAAGCGATGCTGCAAGCCTGATTGCATAGGCTGTTCAACTGAATAGGTAACTTAAACTGAGGGCAATGACTTGCGTGCATATTTTTACAGCGGATCTCTTATAGACTAGGTTCTGGCGGCGTCTGTGCATAGGCAATAAAGATGGCGCCCACCCCAGAGCTAAAAGAGCTAGAGCATAAAGCGAAAGCGCATCGCCGAGCATGCCCTATAGCTGCGTTTACTCGCGAGAAGTATCAAAATATATTGTGATAAAAAGATATCGTACTAAAGAAAGTAAAACCGGAATACAAACTACTTAGTATCAATTGCGGTTTGACGTCACGGGCAAACCACGTAACCTTATCTCAGTTTACTTCCACCCGTGCAATGAATTGGCCACCTGCGGTGAGGACTGCGGAAGAACAGCGCGCCTACGACGAACACCGTCTTGAAGAGAAGCGGGAATGTGCGCGGCGACGGCGGGCAGCAGCTAGTACGGACGAAGACCGTGCCGCAAACGCCAAGCGTATGCGCCCTTGGTTAGATCATCCCTACCGACTCCACTCCCATCGTAATTACGGGTGATTTCAACATAGACGTGTCTCGGTGAGACGGAAAGCGGTTCGTGGCGTTTCTCTTGGAAAGGTTCGGCATTCAATGTTACACAAACATCAGTGTGCCCACGACACGTCATAGGTCGTGTATAGACCTTTCCAAGAACCAAGAACCTTTCCAATGTCACCACAGAGCCACTGGCCGTATATCATAGCTATCATAAAGCGAGCCACCTTGGTGACCAAATAATAAATCCAGAAAAGCAAACAAAAGAAGGTTAAAAGTAAGAAAAAAAAAAACATTGAGTATGCAGTTTAATAAAACAATAAAAAAATCTTGAAAGAAAGAAATTTATTGTGGTATGAGTCTTTCATTTTCAATCAACATATTTATTATTAACACATTTATCACCCCATATACAGCTCCGCTGGTCATCCACCTTCACTGAGTGTAATGGCTCTGAATTTTTTCTAGACCAACGATGCAGTGACTGACGTCGTTATGATTTGGTTGCAAATACTTGTGCGGACAACGTGCGGCGGAAAAGTTAATGTTTTGACGCCTCGGTGCAAAAGCCACGTGGTGTTCTGTGATGTACGAGGCGCCGTACGTCGCAGTGCTGCTGCCGTACCAGTTCTCGCCTAGTGTGCACACATGCTCTAATAGACAGCCATGCCTGAAGATGGTCGCATGCTCGATTACTTGTCGAGAGCCCACCACGTGGTGGTGGTGGTGGTGGTGATGTTGAAGCATGCGGGGTTAGCCTGGCATACATAGCCGGCAGTTGTTCCACCTGATCCTCCTTCGAGTTGAGATCAGGGGTGTGTCACCAGGTGTCGATGAGCCCCGTGTCTCGCAGGAAGGCTATCAGCAGTCGTTGCGCTCTCTTCCTGAATGCCGCGGGCCCTCCGGAGAAAACAACGTCTTCAAAGGTCCTGTGCGTGAGACCGCTCTTTTGTAGGTTGTCCACCATCGCTTTTCTGTCTGTGTCAAACTGCGGGCACGAGCTTGAAGCTACACTCACAGACCTGGTGGTTTCTATACTATGAGGGGAAACTTGTAGGTTATAAAGATTACCAGGCACGTAAAACTTTCCCCTGGTGCTCTTAAGCCATAAATTCAAAGCTGTTTAGAGGACATTCCGTTCGTACGCCCGTCTGATGGGTAACGCACCGCAAAAACAAACAATTGCAGGCCCATATATAGATGTGTGCTTCTGAAGTTTGAAACATTTGTGGGATATTGCGAACGTTCGAAGCCCAAAAGTAGGTTTGAGGCGTGAACAAAGGTCTCGACTAAGGGGATAACGCAGCGTGTGATGTTTGGAACAAACGGGAAAAATGAAAGTAGGTTCACCCCCTTCAGCTGCAAAAAGAAAACCACACAGTGGAAAGCAAAATGAGCAAAGGAGGGGCGGGAAGAATACAGCCCGAATGCTGACACCGATTGAAGAAGTTTTGTGCGGCAACGTGCTGCCAGGGTGAGCAGGCGCCGCAAGAGAGAGGTGCGATTTCGTCGTGCTGCTTCCCGCAGCCGATTCGGCGATGCGCCGGCTGGCTGGATGCGAGGGAGCTGCGACTGGCGCACACGGAACGCATTCTTCCGTGTGCACAAGGAACGTGGCAACGCGGGAAATTCTCCGGCTGTGGAGAATGTTGGCCATCCTGGCGCAAGGAACGCGGCCACTTTGTTTATTCGCAACACAACGCACAACAATGGAGCACAAAAAGTGAGCACAACCCGCACGTCCTCAGCCGTGAAGTGTTGCTTCGCCTTTGCAAGAAGCTGATATCATCAGAGGGAGTTATTGAAGATGGGCATGGTGCACCACGTTTCAAGCAACCTTTCTGCGTTTGAACTTTTATTATTAACATTATTATTTTACTTTGTACTGAGGGTGCACGCGTTCGTACTTTAATTTGATTATTTCTTCTTTTTCAACGTCTCCTTTAAGTGTGACGTCACGCCATCTACCATTTGTTTCTTTTTAATTTTTCCATGTTGATTTATTTTTGTGAGTAGGTGTCACCACTCATAGAGCCTTGTCCCATATATATATATATATATATATATATATATATATATATATATATATATATATATAAGTGCGTGGAGCGCTTTTAATCTCTCCAACTGATTCCGTAGCTAAATGTATCTATCTACCTATCTATCTCAGATGAAACCGCATCAACGCGTGACGAAGGCATAAAAATGCGACAATGCGACTTCGTTAAGACGACTTGATGAGTGCAAGGTCTATGTTATAAACTCGCGCTACAGCCTTGCATCTGATATCTACGTGTCTATGCGCTTGAAGTGCTTGTCGCTATCTATGTGTAGTGGTTCTGAAGAACAAAGTCAGTTCCCAAACAGCGGGGAAGGCAATTGCATACAGTTGGGTGCTATACTCTAACAGAGAATGGTTAAAAACTCTTTTTTTTTGTCTCTCGACATATTATGGCCTCTTAATAGCCGCGGCAATGCCCTGCTTTGAATCCTCGCCGTAGCTCCGCGCAGTTAATCACGTCTAGCAGAATATGAATTAATGTTATCAATCAAGAAGGAAGCTAGTGCCGACGACCTAGAACACGTCGTGATGGAGGCTACAATGGCCAACCTTTATCTTAATGAGGGTGGTGCTCACGCAGGCCATTAGTACATAGTGGCTCGCAATCAATAGGAAAATATATCATATCAAGGACTTTCTGCCATACTCATGCTAAAACAACGGCCAGTCTTCCTGTGAAGGTAGAGAGTCAATTACGCTAGAGCTTGAGATAGAGCACTGCTATCAACAGCAAGAGGTAAGAGCCGACAGTTGATAATGATAACGAAAAAAAAAATCTTAGTGCCCTTGCCCTGTGTGAAAAAGGATGACCAGCGAAGCTGTGTATGTGGGCCCATAATGGTGAACTGCACCTCCACCGCGGATCGGCCCGGCAAGCACTATCTTCGGGATTGGCCCACGTATGGGGATTGCTTAACGCCTGCTTCCCCTTCCTCACGGGTCCTCCCGGCATTGCACTATTATTGGGATCGGCCCATGTATGGGGACTGCTTAACGCCTGCTTCACCTCCGCCGCGCGTCGGCCCGGCATTGCACTCTGTCTGGGTTCAGCCCACTGATGGGGAGTTTTTTGTTTACGACACGAAAATTTCCAAGGACGGTAGAGATATACAGATTCGCTGTAAAAATCATAGGACACCTAAGCACTTCTGAGCTGTGAATGCGAAAGCACTAATGTGAACGCCACTGAGCGGTCCTTCGAGTTATGAACTCCTCGCGGGCAAGCGAGCGCGTTGAGACGTTGGCAGGCCGGCTATCTATAGGAGGCGCTGATTTAGCCAAGTGGGTAAGCGACTCGGCTTTGCAGCATGGGGTCGTAGGTTCGAGACTGACTACCGCGAATGTTTTTTCTTTCGAATTTATTCTCTTCTTTAATACAAGAGTTTGTTATAGCAATTACCAAGGCGAAGCTGGAGCGCAGGCGAGAGCTTGCGTGGGCAATGAACGCGCGGATAACACAGGCCTCCGAGAGCAAGGGTGACGTGGCGTCGCGCCTATGTCCTCTCCCCTCACGCAACAACTGGCGCGCCCGCGCGGCAGCATGTCTTCCCTTGCGTCAGCTCTTCTCCGTCGAGGCGCACACGTGACGTCGTGTGGCAGCCAATGGGAATTTAGGTGCCGTTTCGCTGCTACAGACACGAGCTTTTTCGCTCAATAGGCCATTTGATGTTTTCGCATAAATAATGGCGAATTCGGCAAATCTAAGCGGTGCGCCTCAATGCGCCGTTTCATCGAATCATCGTCGCCCCAAGGTGCCCCGGTGCGTGCCAGTGCGATTTGCCGAATTCGCCATAACTTATTTCTAAACGAGTGTCACTATATCCCCTCAGTCTCTTGGGCCTCATTCAGAGAAATGAGCGTACAAAGTTAACCTTCAAAACCAGAACGGTTGCACAGAGATACCTACATAAAGCACGCTGCAGTATGCATACCACAGCCTTATGAGCGAGAGACGGACTCAAAAGGGTGGCTACACAGCCCAGTTTTGGTTGCAGCAAGATGCTCTTAATTTGTCAAGCTAGTAAGGAAAATTTTTTGAATAAGAGGAGAGTCAACAGGGCATGGTTGACATCGAAGAAAGATAAGGAATATTTGGCCGCATTAGTGTGCCATGTGGTTTGTTGTTTTAGACTGCTATAGTTTCGAGACCAACCCACACCTTTAGACTGGGCTATAGTCAGAATAGGGCCATATTTTTTGTTGAATAAAACCATACTTAAGGTTGCGGCTTTAGGTGCATGCAGGTTGAACGAGAGCACCTGGGTTTATTTCGTTTTTACAGCAAAGCTGTATTTCGCCAGCCAATTCGCCTGTCCGTCCGTCCGTCTGTCGTCTGTACGCCAAAAACTCATCCGGCGCAACCCCCATGCGCATGATCGAAAAAAGGAAGGGAAAGAGATGCACGCGATTGGCTGCGCCAGCAGTGACGTCGTTGCTCCCCGTCGCAAACGAGCGCGCGCAGCAGTTTTTCTCCTGCTCTGAAATGAGTAGGCCACGCGTCATACGTACTTCTCAGGATCATGGCAGCTTTCGATCAGCAACCCCTCGAGCAAAACCGGGAACGAGCTCGTCTACGCCGTTCCGATGCTGCAGCCCGGTCACAAGAACAGGCTTGTGCAGCCGACCGCAAGCAGCAACTGCGTGCCGAGGATCCGGCAGCCTACCAAGGTGTAGTTTAATGAACCGTCAGGATTAAACCAGTGATGCACACCGGGGCCGCACGTTTCAGCTTCGTGGGTTATAAATCTGTATGGAGTGCGCACGCGGTGATTTTTTATATGACAAAACAGTGTCGCACCTTTCACTTTTCAATTGTTGATCATTACATACAAACTAACGATTACTTATACATTTGCACGCATTGCGTACAAGTAATCATTTGGAAAAGTTTCTGCGGAATAGTCCTCGTGCGATTTGTGACGAGTAACTTAAGTATCTTGTTTTTGCAATGATTACCGCTACGTATACAGATCTACGTTACCTATATGTATATATATATATATATATATATATATATATATATATATATATATATATATATATATATATATATATATATATATATGTATACATATAAGCACTACTTGAGGCTGGCGCAGAAAATCTATTCGTAGCATCGTTTAGGAACATCGCGAGATGGATAATACATCGTAGCTTAAGCTACACAAGACAACATTGCACGTTGAAAGAGCATTTATGATAAGAAAAAAATGTCCGAATTCGCCACCATGCCACGATACGAAAATTAAAAGCGACTCGTCTTTTGCCAGTTCAAGGTAGAATGTTTTCTGCGCCATGAACATGCCTTGTACAATCGCGGAGAAAGATCTGTTACTTGAATAATTTAACAAATCTGCACTTTTGAGCTGTTTGGTTTAACTTAAAATTAAGTAAACAATGCTCCAGCATTTAAATCCGGTTCACTGTAAAAGTTTGGTCCATCAACTTCTTCTCCTTAAATTGCCTGCAACGTTTCGCCGTAAATTACGCGCAAGGATGGCAGCAGCTGCCACCGCATGGATTGCTAGGGATAAAGTGAACTGAGAGAATTCCTTGTTCCATGGATTTGCGCGGAGCATCTGTCTTGTGTACCGCAACAAAGCGTAATAGAAGTAGGCAGGAAAGTTGCAGCCATTCGCCTTACTTTTCGACCTACTAGCCCACTCGGCTTTAACAACGCCACCCAGTTCTGTTTCATTCCATTAATTCCCGAAGCTTGTACTCTGAAAATTAGTGCAGTCTCCGACCGCAGCGACAACTCTTAACTCAACTGAGCCTCAGACGCAAAGCTAGAAGATTGCAGAATAGAGGCCTGTTCCTGACGCGAAGGAGAACAGAAGAAGGTCGTTAGGGAGGTCCTAGAAACGCCTGGCATTAAGCTGCAGGTTGAGAAGGCAGTAGAGAGGACGAGAGTGTCCCGGAAGGTGCTAGACAAGAAAAATGTAACGAAGCGGGGAGTGTCGTTTGAATGCTCGAAGTGCACTGTGGAGCTCGCGGTAAAACACGCAGCCTACTGCCACGAAGTTGCTGAGGGAATTTGAAAACGGAGAAGCAATTCCTCGTCTCTCAAAATAATACGAACTGCGCAAAAGAGCGAAAGTAAGCGGACTGAGCAGAAAGAGGCTGCCCAGAGGTGAAAAGAATTGGTGCAGTCGCCAATGTAAGAAAACATTTCATTGCTTTTCCATGAGATCAACTGCAACAACCCAATAGCCAAACTGAAAGGAATGCATGTTTAGTTGGGGCGTTAGGCGGGAGAGAGTCTGGGATGAATCGCTTCCTTTCACTGCATTTCCGTTCTATGTAGTCTAAGACGCTATGAAGGATGGAAATCATGTGGCATAAAAATTACCTTTTTGATTTACATGGATGAACGAAAACAAAAGAAATAGGCGGGAACACAGTGTCACACTGAAGCGCGCAGTCACATTGCGTCGCATCGCGTTTCATGGTCTCCGCAGCCTTCGGTTTGTTCAAGTTCAAATCTAACCAACAAAAGACTAGGGGCTTCAGAAAATGCCATGTGGCACGATTAACCGATGCACTGTAGTGAAGCTTTCCTAGGGACCAATTCCAAATCAGGTTACGTTCTCAGGCACACAAGCGAAGCGTAACTAACTCAAGCCTTTTTAGCATGACGGCAGTTAATTAAATAACGTGAAGTTTATAACGGTATAGTCTTTCCCAGAGCAAAGCGAAAAGAGGTATAAATACATTATGTACGATAAAGAGAGATAAGAAAAAGCAGGAGAGTAACTACATAAATTGTCCACTTTGCCACCCTAATACGCGCGGTGAAGAGCGGATTTTGAACGAGAAAAGTAAAACATTGATACGCCCCTGCACTGGACGATGCCAGGAGTCGCTACAGTCGGGAGCGCAAGTCTGTCACCTTCCGGCATTGCGGTAGCGCTGGTGTGGCTTTCTGGGCTGATGACCTGTGAGGCAGGGTTTCCGGCTCCTTTGGTTCGATAAAAGCTTGCACGACTAGTCTTCTCAAAGCACGTTGATGACGGATGTTCTCATTCAGCACATTCTCATGGGTATTATTAGTGGTAACAATTAACTCGTCCAGTGCCAGTGCCATTGCGTGCTCGTGTGGAACTGTCAAATGACGATACATGTCCCTCAGAGTATGTAAACGCGCTGAATGTTTTTGTTTGGTTGCCCATCCCTCGCTAAAAGTCAATAAACATATTTTGTCATCGGTTTAAAATAACGTTTGCTCGAAACACCCGTGTTATTTCATGACAAAAACAAGTGGGATAGGGAATAACTCTATCACACTAGCAACACATATTCTACACGCTCATTATTCACTTTAAAACCTCTTCTGCGTGTATTTTTACTGCTTGTTACAGTTTAAACGTTAAAGAGCAGGTTGAATCAACCTTCAATGTAAGCTAATTCATTATACCAACAGATCCTTTCTGTTCAACGGTGTTTAAAGAAAAATCCGATGCCTAGGCCACAACAACAGCGAACGAAAAACGGTCTGAAGAAAATAAGTTGGCACATAAATGGAGTGCATGGTAGGCCCTGCACGTCACTGGTAAGATGCAATTATCTGAAATTTCTATTTATGCAAGCAACTGCGCTTAAATAACTTGCATTTGCAAATCAGCCACCCTTTCTAAAGTAATGTGCTTGGCTGCAGTGCGTCATAGAGCGATTTAAGCTCGCGCAATTAAACATATTCGTATGATAGTGATTCTTTCTTGCCCGCTGAATGCGTATAAGCCATAACGAGAACAAATTAAAAAAAATGTTTCCTTTCTGACAGCAAGGTTGATTACATTGGCAGAAATAATGACCGGGAAATTACAGCTCAGCATCAGCCTAATGTTCCGTTTGCAAATTGTTAGAAGGGCTTCAATGTCTCGCTGTCAGATGTGTATATTAGCCTAAAAAACTCACGCCACCTTCATAAAAACACGCAGCGCTGCCGCTATGGGTTAAAAAGTTGCAGGTTATTCTAGTCTTGTTCCTTTATGTTCTACTCACTCAAACTTCCCGAGCGAGATCTCGTGGGAAAATGTCTCTTAGGCGTGAAATTTTTGCGGGTTGCTGCCACGCTGCAGTCAGTCAGGGCATAGACGCAATTTCCCAGCTGAATCACATGCTATAGTAAGCTCCTGCTGAATGACGCTAATAAAGAGGTCTGAAAATAAGATTAACGGCCAGACGAAAGAAATGGTTAGATGCATTCTTTTGTACACAATGGGTATTCCGCGCTCCAGTTGGGTTGGTTACGTTTACAACGCTCTAGTTCTTCGCGAAAATGAAAATGAACCACAAGGCAAGGACGTCATAACGTAAAAGTGTTTCATTGTAAGTTTATTTCAATCTCCTGACGTCAAATCTACGTAGCCGCCGATGCAAGAACGTGTGGTGACCCACGAGGTTGTTTCAACAGCCCGATCAAATGCTCTCCTCGTTTATTGGAAGTGACGTTTGTTTGTTTTCAAAGCTAATAGTACTGCCTACCTTGACAGATTTGTCTTATTTAATTAGCTGACGAGGGGCGAGTAGCATGCTGCAGAGGAGAGGGCTACGGTGGAGCCGAGCTAGCATAGGGAATGTAGATAACTGGTTGAGGGAGAATAGTGCCGGCGTCTCTGATTAGTCCGCTTCTCATTGCTTATTAGCTGGTGGTGGCTCGCCGACGATTGTGGCGGCGTACAATCGAAGATGCCTCACCAACTAGCCCAAGCAACCAGTTTGCTCAATTTTATCCTGTGCAACGAGATAACTTCTCCCCGGCAGCTATGAGAAGCCAGCGCTAGAACGATCGGTTGATAGCCGTCACCTATTCCTTCCGGAACGCACACCCCTCCCCACTTCTTGGCTATTCTATAAAAAAAATGGTTCAGTTTTCTTTCGCGTAATAATCCATCTTTAGTGCGTTCACGCCACTTAGAGGTGGTGAATTTTCGCGGTTTTATGACGCCGCGTGACAGACAGGCGAAGTATGAGTGGCCCGAAAACATTTAAAAAAATTGCGGCAGGTTAAGGGTGAGAAAGGCGGAGCATCGAAAAGAAAAAAAATTTTTGTTTGCCTAATCATGCATAAACTGTGTACATGTAATCTTCATATCATCATCATCAGCAGCAGCCTAGTTAGGCCCACTGCAGGGCAAAGGCCTCTCCCATACTTCTCCAACTACCCCGGTCATGTGCTAATTGTGGCCATGTTGTCCCTGCAAACGTCTTAATGTCATCCGCCCACCTAACTTTCTGCCGCCCCCTACTACGCTTTCCTTCCCTTGGAATCCAGTCCGTAACCCTTAATGACCATCGGTTATCTTCCCTCCTCATTACATGTCCGGCCCATGCCCATTTCTTTTTCTTGATTTCAACTAAGATGTCATTTACCCGCGTTTGTTCCCTCATCCAATCTGCTCTTTTCTTATCCCTTAACGTTACACCTATCATTCTTCTTTCCATGGCTCGTTGCGTCGTCCTCAATTTCAGCAGAACCCTTTTCGTAAGCCTCCAGGTTTCTGCCCGGTAGGTGAGTACTGGTAAGACACAGCTGTTATACACTTTCCTCTTGAAGGATAGTGGCAACCTGCTGTTCATGATTTGAGAATGCCTGCCAAACGCACCCCAGCCCATTCTTATTCTTCTGGTTATTTCAGTCTCATGATCTGGATCCGTGGTCACTACCTGCCCTAAGTAGATGTATTCCCTTACCACTTCCAGTGCCTCGCTACCTATCGTAAACTGCTGTTCTCTTCCGAGACTGTTAAACATTACTTTAGTTTCCTGTAGATTAATTTTCAGACCCACCCTTCTGCTTTGCCTCTCCAGGTCAGTGAGCATGCATTGCAATTGGTCTCCTGAGTTACTAAGCAAGGCAATATCATCAGCGAATCGCAAGTTGCTAAGGTATTCTCCATCAACTTTTATCCCCAATTCTTCCCACTCCAGGTCTCTGAATACCTCCTGTAAACACGCTATGAATAGCATTGGAGATATCGTATCATTCTGTCTGACGCCTTTCTTTATTGGGATTTTGTTGCTTTCTTTGTGGAGGATTACGGTGGCTGTGGAACCTCTATAGATAGCTTCCAGTATCTTTACATATGGCTCATCTACACCCTGATTCCGTAGTGCCTCCATGACTGCTGAGGTTTCATATACAAAAGCCTAAATTTACCCGCCATGTCACCTGTAAATATTAGTATCCGGTCCACTCGGACATTTCATATTTATTTTTATCCTCTTTTTCTCCCATTCTCTTCTGCAATCTTTTAATCCCATTCCCGATCCCTATACAGAGTAGCATGCCAGCGGTTATATACGCGCCGGCAAAATTCTCTGTTTTTGTAATAAAAAGCCCCCCCTCTCTCTCTCTATCTTCATATCAGGAGTTCTCGCGGTTTTCGTGACGTCTGGCGACACTGGCAACGTATGCGGTGCTCAAAAAATTGGTAACCAATTGCAGAGGTATAACTAAGGCAATGTGACAGAAACAGATTGGAATAGATTTACGTTATAAGCTCCAGGTTGATGAGTCATGTGAAGTAACAACTATCCCGCAGTTATGCCTATATAGGGTCCAATTTCATGTAACAAGACGATTGAGCACTTTCTCTCTCTTTCCAGGGAAAAGTACGTCTTTAGATGAAGCATCAACTATGTAGCCATTTAGCTCTTTAAAGTAAGCCGCCGTGGTTGCTTAGTGGCTATGGTTCAGGCTGCTGAGCACGAGGATGCGGGATCGAATCCCGGCCACGGCGACCGCATTTCGATGGGGGCGAAGTGCGAAAATACACATGTGCTTAGATTTAGGTGCACGTTAAAGATCCCCAGGTGGTCGAACTTGCCGGAATCACCCACTACGGCGTGCATAATAATCAGAAAGTGGTTTGGCACGTAAAACCCCTTAATAACAATAAAGTTAACGGAGAATGCCCTACACGCAAGTAACTATTTTTGACATTGAAGCAAATGACTGTCCGAGAAAGCAGCAGAAGCACAGTGTGGACACAACATATTTGCATTTCCCTCCACGTGCGGGCTCTCGCCCTCGAAGAAACGCAAACATCTTCAGCTGGCATGCTCCACATTGCCTCCTCGTAGCGCCTGCCAGAGGGCGCCACCCAGCCGGGCCAGAATATGAGGCATTTTGCCTCGCGTGACATCGACCGCCCCTTTGCTCTTGTTGCCGCCTCGCGTTACTTCTTCAAGAGCGCGCTCACGTTGGAAA
The DNA here is from genome assembly GCF_023375885.2 of Dermacentor andersoni. Classification (NCBI taxonomy): domain Eukaryota; kingdom Metazoa; phylum Arthropoda; class Arachnida; order Ixodida; family Ixodidae; genus Dermacentor; species Dermacentor andersoni. The sequence goes on along the minus strand of NC_092818.1, from coordinate 187,287,812 downwards.
AGGAAACGCCAAAGAGCGAACGGAAAACACAACACGCGCGAGGCATTTATTTGCTAGGCTGCCAGCTGGAAATGTAGCGGCGTCAGGAGCCGCGTTGATGCGTCTCCGCTCTTTGTTCTGCACGCGGGCGCTCATCCTTCGCGTCTCCAGCGCTGCTGTGGCGCGAAGCCGTCCAGGCAGAGACGTGTGGAGGGCATTACGAGCGCTCGCCTGCAGCAACTTGACGACGCAGCTAACATTGCTGGACAATCCTTCAAAGGAACTTCGATGTACTCTTTCGCGATCATAAAATTTTACAGCAACAGAAGTGAAAGGTTCGTAATTGGGTTTGCTTTGTATGTCCCGTCCCGTACGTCCATACTTCTGTCAATTGGGTTACGCTGACGAGAACAGTCGATAGCCATAGTCGTCATAAGCTGTCTACGAATACTCGCCGTAGACGTCTCGATAGACAGGTATGCAGACAGCAGCCATCTCAAGTCCCGTTCCAGTTGTGACGAATCAGGCAAAAAAATAGAGCTTCACAAAGATAGCATTGAAGTCAAAAACGATGCCCGCTGATACGCTGTTTAAAAAGACAGCGTGCACGGAGCAGTATGCTTGGAAACTCGACGTGAGGGTCGTCTACGCAGAAGAAAACGTAGTCGCGCTTCCATATGCGTTTAATTTAGACTACGCTGTGTTTCTCGAAGGTTTGCACGCTCAAAGTGTTAAAATACAGCTATATCACGTGCTTTTTAATGGTCTTTTCTCGTCGACGCGAGTTGGCATCGAGTCGCAAGGACGTCAGCGTCGGGTATCGGATATTTTGTCGGGGTTGGAAGTTTACCAATGATCGGTAGGCCGGCTGCCTTTGGGAGCCCATGGCAAAACGACAAATGAGGCAGTGCTAGGGGACATGGGTTGGGCCCCCTATGAAGTAAGAGAAGCGCAGAGTAAAATTAGTTATGAGAAAGGACTCAGGAATATAGACGAAAGTAAATAGGAGGTTAAACTGCACAAGTATCTCTACCTGAAAAACGTGGACACAGAATGGAAGAAGAGGTCAAGAACGTTGGCAACCAAGTAAAAGGTGATTGAAAGAGTAAATAGACAAAGAGGAGTCATCGCAAAGAAAGGGAGAGAAACAGAGACCGTGAATTGGATGCAAAGAATGGAAGCAACAATAACCATAGAGATTTAGAAGAATAGAAAGGACGAAATTAGAGGGGAAAATCTGTACGATAACAAAAAGGGCTATTTGCGGATCGAACCATTTCCTATTTGAGGCTCGAACTGGTTTCCTAAGGACAAAAACATACTTGAGCAAATATTCACAACAAGTTGAGGCATGTGTCTCCTGCAAGGAAAATCCGAAGGCCACTAAGCACATCCTGATGGAATGCGAGGGTACTCACTCAGTGAGAACCGTAGTTAACGTACGCCTTCCGGAAGCGCTTGGATTTAAAGCGAACAGAAGGATCAACCGGTCAACAGTCGAGACAAGCAGGAGAAGTTTAGAGTATAGGTGGAAAAAAAGCAGGGAAGAGCGTACGACCGGATTCGTTATAGGTATAGGTAGCGGTGCACGATAGATAGAGGGGTCATGAACAAGAGAAAATATATTAAGATGTACACAAAAATGCTAGACTGAAAAGCATGCCTAGCGGACCTGGTTAGCCCAAGCAGGCTAGGTGACTATTGGTCACTGCCGCGTTGCAATGTGGATGCCAATAAATAATAATAATAATAATAATAATAATAATAATAATAATAATAATAATAATAATAATAATAATAATAATCCTCATCGTTGTCATCGTCGTCGTCAATCTAGATTAATACCATTACTTGGGCTCAAAGCTCCCTTCATAGCAATCAGCGCATACTCTTTTCAATGCTGGCTAGAATTGGAACACGCCGATATTTTGTTGTGATTATTGAGTCATTGTCGGTTCCCCTTCTCACGACTCTGACCATTACCTCTCGTTGATTATGTCCTGTTGTGTCGGGATCACAATAAAACAATTACTTCCATTGACCGTGTGCCTTGCACATGACAGAAGAACGCATTCTGGAACAGTGGAACAAGCTAAGGCCATCGAACATGGACATAAATTGGCAGCGCGGCTGCGCAAACGAGTAGCTCGGAGAGCGTTGCCGATTCTGGCTGGGGATGTCATTCAGCGCGCTTCGTAGAGCGACAGAGGGAAAAAACCATCAGCAACAAACTGAGCACTAGTAACGACGATTGCTGATGGGACATGCTGCAGCTGATCTAAGGCAATTCCTTACAATCACGTTCTAGTTAAATTTGTACTGTAGGGATGATATTTATGAGTCAGAAATATGTACACAAATAAGTTTTTTTCATGTACAGATTCTTTTTGTCACCTGGTGATGAAACAGTTCTCGCGCACTGCGTGCAAAAAAAGACACTCTTAACGTTTCTGAGAACTACGGGCCTTAATGTGTCTTTATGAACTGTTTGAGTTCTCTGGGGAGTCTCTACTGTGGGCTAAACAGCACAACGATTTAAGGCGAATAGGTGATGCACTATCTCACACAAAAAAAAGTATTTTTGTTAATCCTGCCTCGGGACAAGAAACTTAGCTTTCATTTCTGTAACACTGTGCTCCGCTTCGTTCGGAACACAAGAATATCTTATTTTTTATAGAAAAAACGGTGCGTGAACGAAAGCCGTATATCTTTATCTTACAATAGGAAAAATTCTCGTCCACTCGACAGTATAGACCGTTTCAGCGAGAACGCCATTGGAGTCACCACAATGTCTCCCGGGCTGTGGCGATTGCGTGTAAACTCCAGCACAAAAGCATACGATACGCTGCCGCACGCGCTGTTTTCTTCCATACTTCCGCGGCAAAGTCCACAGAGGAGGTCCTCGAGTGAAGCTGCAAGAGGAACCCACACAAATTTTTATGAAAGAAACCTATAAGAACGATTTCTTATGTAGGTTACTGCTACTATCGGGTGGAGGGTAATTTGTTCTCTCATGAAAGCTGAAGTTATGTGCTGGTGGTTCTGCTTATGCCTGTTCTATATTTCATATCTCACCATAGACAAGAAGTAGCAGTTTCATCTTATCGTATCAATACGTAAAGCGAACCTTTATTCCAAGAACCTGTATCGACTGGCACCACATTTCAGGCACTGTTGCAGCCATTCAAGACACGTCTAACTGAAAGGCGGTTGCAGTGAATGTTCTTTGGGTTGTGTATATCCAACTCTGTTGTTTGTTGTATTATCGTTTCTTCATGCACACCCTGTCACCAACGTACCCCGATATAGTTATGTATAATCGTGTACCGTTTATTCTTCCTTGTGTTTTATGTTTCCTACTCTTACAAAAATAATTTACGATCACCTTTCCTTAATGCCAGCAAGGGTGCGAGAGTATGTTAAAAAGAAATAAATAAATAAACTATTGAGCTGCTGTTTTTTTGCAAGTGCATCAGTCGAGTACACCTACTTGGACTTGTTCTTGTCATTTTGAATAAATTATCTTAATATGCCGCAGGTTAAAAGTACTGATGGTATTGGAACACAGAAGTTAAAATAAACAATTTGCTATATTATTGGCAATATAGGGGAAAAAATACGTAAAACTAATCGTTCAAGGAAAAGTGAAGAATGCACAGAGTCTTTGTGAATGCACAGAATGAACTACCGAATATGCTTTCATCTGATGAATGGGGGTAAACATCGGACAAGCAGTCCCCTCCCTGCCTCCCGCTTCCTTAAAAATGCTTTGTTTCTTTTTAATTTCAATTCTCTTTTTCGTTACCGTGCAGAGAGTCTGCAGAACGCTTAAGTGCTTCGTCATGCAGGACTTTCACTTGCGAATTTCGATTTCCATGTCCAGTACATCGAGAACGCCGCCTAAAGGCCCTCAGCAAGATCAATCACTCGGACAACGGCAGCCAGTGTGTCTCTTAGCATTAGAGATACGGTATAAGGCAGCTCTGCATGTAAATAACAATGCAGGTAATGCTGCTCACGCGTGTTTCCACCATGCTAATGGTTGCGCTTAGCTTATCTTTCGTGTGTGTTTTTTTTTTTCTTCTTGCTTTTCCATGCCTCCCATGCTTTGCTGTACACATAGAAATCAAAGAGGTGGTGTTGCTTCCCACGAAGTGAGCGTTTCTTAAGACGAATGCCACTGCCTTGCCCCGTTATGGTTTCATCTCAGGTCGGTGACACATCCATTTTTCTCCGTTTCAGAAACAAGCGAGAGCGTTTCCATTTAGAATATATACACAAGACAAAAAAAAGGCCGAAAAAAACGCAGAGTCGACACCAGCTACACGAATGTACAGGCACACGCTTCGCGCTTGCGCACGCCGAGAGACGTATACAAGAAGGCGCAAGTTCGTGCAAAGGTACACACGTTAGTATATCTGCGTGCGCACACGTACGCGCACGCAAAAAAAAACATGCAGATTTAAAAACTGAGATATGAATAATGAAACTAGACTATAGCAATGCATAGAAACTGAGACGAGATGTACGCACATACAAGAGCTATCGACATGTGTGCCACGGGTCATCATTTCCGGAAGGTGAACGCTCTCTTGGAAGTTGCCTAGAAGCCAAGCCGTTCGGGATTGAAAATGGTGCTGCCCATATATTGTTCAACATTGTGGCACGGAAGGAAATTGCACATATCTTACCCTGCGTCGAGGGAAGCGTAAACGATAGAGTCTCAGCGTACCATGAATTTCACGTTTTATCTCTGCCCGCCTCAACGCAGGAGGCGATTGCTGGCGGCTCATTGGTGGTAGTACGCGCACGTCACACCTAGGGCACATCCTGTAAAGTCTGCACGTACCCAAACGACCTGCGTGCGATCGTTTCCTGATCCGCATATGCGGAAGCTATTGTGGCTCGCCGTATGCGTCACAGCGGCGAATGAGAGATCACGCGCTTATCTTTTATTGAACGTGAAAGAAAATTGATTGAGAAAACCGAGGGAAAACGGATATAGGGACGCCTTGGACGCGGTAATTTCATGCGCGAGTACCATTTACTATCAGCGCCATGAATGCGCATATCGACGAACTCACGGAGATTAAATACTCCATGACAAATAGGGAGCTTCAAAAGTGTATCGAAATATTCATAACACAGGACGAGCGTACAGCTTAGCACTTTGATGTACACAGAATGTTTAAAACGTGGCGTTGGTGATGACATGGCTATGACATTGTGCTGTCGAGGTCGCAGATGCGATCCCAGCCGCGGCGGCCGCATTCCCACTGAAGCGGAATGCAAGACCTCGCTCGTGTACCATGCATTAGGTGTACGAAACCCAGGTGATCAAAATGAATCTGGAGTCCAGCACTATGGCGTGTCTGATAGTTAGATGGTGGTTTCGCCACGTAAAACCTCAGAATATTCATTTAATTTTTTTGTTCCTGTAGCACTGTCTTCTGCACTCACGTAACTTGGTACAGAAATTACACAACTCTAAAATATTACATTTCTTTCACCTTAAAGTGGGCTAATTAGCACTGTAGAGCATAACGTTGAATGCTCTATCCAAGCAATATTGGCGAAAGCTGCACCCCGAAAGGTGGTTACAAGTAATAATTTTAAGATACTGTCCAGTGAAAAGACAGCAGGGACCGATCTGAAAACATGTGGTCATACTTTCGTTGAAATTTGTGACACTTAGACCAACTTCACAGTTCATGTGCCAAGAAGTGATTTTGTCTTCTGAGACAGATTATGTAAATGAATGGAATGGCTGCGAATGCATATTTAAGGGTCGTTTCTACAAGAAAACAACTTTTCATCTCGCCCCTTAGTTACAATTCTGCAGCTTCCAAGTACCCTCCCTAACAGTGAGATGAGCTATTCGCATTATTGCCACTCGCATAAAACGTTAGAGAAATGCCGTTCGATGGAGCTGTGCACGAAGCACTTCGCACGGAGAAAAAATATGCAGTGGCGGCAAACATTGCGACAAGCCGTATTCTCGGACAGTCACTTTCAGGTTTACTTTCCCTTTAGCGAGCTTTTTCGCGACTAGTGCTGGACACATCAGCCACTACGAGTGACATCATTCTTGGCACAGTCTTTTCACAGTTCTATAATAACGCTGACGCGCATGCATGCTGATTCATTTGGTGCTAGGTCACTCGAAATCTCGCGAAAGGATCCCCGAAAGTAATCATACGAGAGTAGGGCCTTGTAGGCAGAAATACTGCCGGCAAAATGCGATATATTAAAGCAAACCTAAGAAAAAAAAACGCCACATTGAGCTTTTATGAAGGTCTAGACTGCAAATTACATATTTTGAAGCGCCACGCGTAACTGTTACCGAATCATTTCATCCTCTCCTTTCTTATTTCTTTTATCGTGGACGTGTGTTTATTTCAGCACAATATTGCGCTGCTTGTCCTACATACCAGCCAATGCAAACTAACATCATCGGAAACACCGCTACATCACCGCTAAAGCTTGCTAAAGCTTGCAACACCGCTAAAGCTTGCTCCAGGTTAGCAAAGCAACTTCTAAGCAGGCAGCAAGGTTAAAACACCACCCTTAAATTCAGAATTGCGTCAATGTACCACGACTCTGTCATATTCACATTCTGTACGCTATATTCCCTGTATGAACGAAAAATAACTGTTCGTGACATGTGATCCCACTGTCGCTTATTCTGAGGGACGGCGTCGCGGTATACTATACATGGCTGGCGTCGTCGAATAAATTAACAGCAATTGCAGACGCTCCGAAAAGAACACAGTTCGTAGTTTTATGGGGCGACAAGACGTGATGCACGAAAAGTACTCGGAGCTGTGCGAGGGAGCAAAGCGACTCAGCGTCAACAATTCAAGAACCTGAACGCGAGAGTCGTTACTCGCTCTGGGAACACAGAGGCGTCCCCCTCGCTGCCCCAGGGACTCGCGCGCAGTTCCGACGAATCAGGGACTCCAGAGTACCTCGGCCTCCTTCTGCCGCTGCCATCGAAAAAGACATCATTAATGAAGAGAACGCGGAGAAGCAAGGGGCACAATGGGAAAGCTCTGGACAGATTACGTTGAATCAAGAGGGAGGCGCGTGGGTTCCATTCAGCCGGCCCCGGATTATGGTGAGACTCTTTGCGCGCGATGCATATTTAAATGCGGCCCCGCGCTAGGATTTCCTGCACTCCCTGCGCTTGCAATGCAACGAGCTGCAAACGAATTGCGATTGGATCCCTCATGCTGGATAAAAGCATTCGACATCGAGCGAAAGGAAGACGGGAACCAGGTGCGGATCGTTGGACAATAGTAATTAAACGATGACCGGGACTGAGCGCGACAGGGTCGGCCCATGTCTTCCTTTGCCACGCTCGCTCACTCCACGTTCGATCAGAGCACGTGCCGTGGGCCTGGTAGTAATATTTAATACAGCTACACAGCGTGCAGTATTTGTGCATACTCGTATATACCACAGCGTCATTTAAGCATCGTAGGTCATGCAATATTTAGAGTCTGGACGCAACGGGCCTGCACAACCGATTCCACCTATACTTAACGCAAACATCACGAAGAGCTGTGAAAGGCGCCAGCTGCTCTGGAGCAGAATTTCAATGCCAGTTCCCACGAAAGTGCAATTAGTAACACCGCGGTCCGCGTGCACTAGTTGTTGTGCAGTAAAGATAACTAGACACTAACCAGCCGTGCAGACAGAATGCTTAAGCTCGTACGTATCGTGGAACTGAGCCAATGAATAAGCCGCCAAAGTGCACAAATAAAATACTCAAACGAAATACCGTCGCTAAACTAACACTGAACCTGAGGCAAAAATAACTGCGCGAATTCTGAAGGAATGAAGGAAACGACGCGGACGTACCAGTGGTGCTTCCTTCGTCTTCATTTAGCCCCGGTGAATTTTTTAAACAGCAGTTATTACTGGATTCCAAAAGTGTAACTCCAGCTACATTACCATACGCCACACGTTTAAAAATGCACCCACATTATCCTCTTTCTTTCAGTTTTCTGGCAAACCCAGGATAATGTGAGACTAAATTGTCTGTATTGCACTTCTCACGCACTTTGACGAAACACTTTCCTAAGCTTAAGGAAGAAAGTACAGTTTTTCAGCGAAAACCGCAGCAGCTCCTCAGATTAGAAGTGACAAATTGCGCACAGGCCAATCAAATAAAAAACGAATGACAAGAGTGTCCGAAGTCTAAACGTTCCCGCAAATTACTAATGTTGCGCACATAATATGCAGATTTATTACGCGACTTCTACGACTACACACTTGGCTTCTCAGCGTTCAAGTTTCAAGAAGGGGTATTTCACGGTGAATGTACTACATTAATGCTACGTTAGCGGGCATAGTTTGTCCGGTTCATGAAGATTAAATAAGCTGGCGTCGAGTGTGGCCCATGCCAGACGAAAAAATATTTCACTGCAGTGGAGTGGTGGCGCCGTCTGCATTTTTATGGCGAAACATGTCGAGTCACATTTCACAATCGCACTGTGTGGTGACACCATCATACTGTTATTGCAAAATATGCAATTCTTTTTCTGTTTTGTTACACTTCTGCAAACGGTGCCCTCTTCCGATTCATTCCAGACGCGAAAGTCTAGCAATGCACCTAAGCGTATAACTGACATGATGCACCACAGAACGCAATTTCTGCACGAAATTTGAACGCGCGCGAGTCATGATTTCAACGGTAAAAGTCATCCATACTCGTCGCCCTTACTTACACAACATGCCACAAATATTATCTACTCGAATGCCACATCTAGCCTCAAGCAATGCCGTTTAATGCATTGATTCTAGAGTTAATGTTTTCATAACAGCACCACGGCTTACTCATCGTACAAACGACGCTTAAGAAACAGCCTCCGTCAGCGCTGTTTGTCAGTTCGCGTTTCGTGGCGCGACCACAGGGAGAGTGATTGAGCGATTTAGATGAAATTAGAAATGTCAAAAACTTATGAGTCACCGGCTTCTTCACAAACAAAAAATTGTTCAATGACCGAAAAATGGCAGCATGAAGTTATATGAAAAACATAAGTGCGATGAAGTGCGCAGCTCGTGTAGTTTGTTGCGCGAAATACAATTTGCGAATGCCCTTCCACTTCTTGTCACTGGCTGTCAGAACACTCTGTTCGCTGGCAAAGACAATAATTTCAACCATATTGGCCTTTAAGTAAGCTGCGGCGCACCTGTCGGAAATTGCTGCTCTCAAGTTTCTTTCAGCCGTCCTTGGCTCTCGGGGTTTAAACGACGACTAGCCAGCAGTGCAGCTTTATAAGAGGCCGTGAGGCTGTGAAGGAAGGCCGTTAAACCCACGACAAGGAGGAAAGAGGCGACGCAGTATCCTGTACACTGTCTACAACGTTGCCACCACAACGTCCTCATCCACGCCCCCCCCCCCCCCCCCCCCCCGACCTCTTCAGTCCCTCCGTCTTTCCGCCTGTCAACCATTTAGTAAACTAAGCTAGAACCAGCGTACGTAAAAGACTTGTACCTGTCTTTATAAAAATATTTAACCTACAAGTAGGACCGATGACAAAGCCCTAAGGTTTCTTGGTTTATTTACCAGCCATGCGGCGTGTTGTTGCCGAAAGTAACGCCATATTTCCTCTGACAGCAGCGCGGCAGCATCGCCCAGAGACTGAGGTCTCGAAGACTCACCTGCGAGAGAAGGAAAAGCAAGAAAAAGGAACTAAACGTCAGTTGATGTCCTCATACATCACGACTTAGCTATATTGAAAATAGTAAAACCAAAATGCGCATCTTCTAATTCTTCAATTTCATTTTTAGCCAATATTTAACACTCCGGAAAGTTTGAAAGAGGGAACAACGTGGAAAACTTGCAGAGAATGAAATGACAAGTAATCCTAGGTTAGCACCATTCCCCAGATGTGGGAACATCTCTGGGTTCATATTGTACGTTTTTCCGATTGGGGTTGTGTAATCGGCACACACGCACACACGCCAAAAATGGTGGCGTATTTACAAAGACAGAAGGAAGTACGTTCAACAAAGATCAGCCCGGGTGATGGCACATCGTATGCCTCGCAGCGCGGCCTTCGCTGCTGCGGGGCGGGGCGGCCGGCACCCTTCACGTAAAGCGGTCTTGCCGATCACGAACGGATCACTGACGTTCACGCTAGCGGTGCAGGATGGTGAACTAGCTTGCTCCAAATAAATGCTACTGCATTTTAGCGTCATTTAGCGGTGTCACGGCCGCCATATTTTGTCTACTTTATTCCCGCTGCGAGATTATCATTCATAATTCCGAGATAACTTGATATTGCTCCAGACTTTGTTTCAATGCGTCCGTAATACAGTAAGCATCATAAATACAACAGAGAGCACAACTTCTGTCCATCTCATTTTGCGTTTTTCTGCTCTTCTCAAGCTACACAAACAGATCACTCGTTGTAAGAACCAGATCACGGCTTTCTTTCTTTTTTATGCTCCTTAGATAGGAAAGCCCGCAACACGTTACAGTTGTTTACACGTAGCTTAGGACAAGGCACTTTTCTTTCTTTCTTGAGCAGTTCATTGACTACCTGTAAAGAGTCTTCCAAATTGTTAATTATTCCTTATCATCAACAGCTACATTTTTATGTACGTCACTCTGGTCACTGCACAAGTCGGCATCTCATGCCACACTTATCTTCATCGGATCTTTTTGCGTCCTGTGCCTTGCATTTGCGTTACACCCAAGTAGCCTGAAAAGTAAGCAACTAGCCCAATCCGACATACTTCCGTCTGATACGAGGTAGTTGAGCAGCTAGAGTGGCCTCGGAAAATTTCCAGAGAGATAAAGCATAAACATTTATTTTAGGCACGCTTGGAAACTTATTCACCTGCTGATCTTTTTCTCTAAATAGACGCTCTTACGCATTGTCATTTCAAAAACGAGCAAACAAATCAATACACCAGTACACCCATTTTATCAAGGGCAGTAACGTTGGCTGCTAAGGAGAATGAAATACAATGCTTCCTTGGCAGCACATACTGTGCTAAACAGCTGCCGGCGCTCAAGTGAATAATCATTGAATGAATAGGCAAGAGAACGGGGCTCTTCCTTTTTTTCTTTATTCTAGGTAAGTCTAGTACATGTCTACGTGTAACCGAAGGTTCGAAAAGAAATAATGGTGCCGAGTATAAAAATCGAGGAAAAAAACCCACAGTTCACGAAAACCTATCGTGGAACTCCTCATAATCGATACCAAGCTCCGAACTCTGGCATTCCTTTCTTTGTTTTTCTTTTGTTTGTGTATGTGGTTCAACGGCATTCCTTAGAATTGCCTGGTTCGACGTCGACTGAGTCTTGTTTATGATAGAGCGAAAAACAAGGGGCTCTCAGATGGCACTAGATCCAAGCCAGTTGGAAGACAAGATGTGCGGCACAACCAGCAACAAACTGCGCCAGTAAGGGAAACACAGGCGCTGGCTATGCGCGCTCAAGCGAGGCATTGTCTGCTGAAAGCGACACATAGGACGCAGTGCAGTGGAAGTAATGGCGGAGAATTTCACCATCTACTTCCGACTTGATAGTTGCGTGCAATAAAACAGCACCTTTACCGGCCTTCTTAGATTCGCAGACAATGCTTTTTTTTCAATAATACGCCACCACAGCCGGTTATTGTCTGTGTTTCAGCGCGTCAGACAAAGAATGAAAAGTATTCAAGTATAGTGTGTCCTGTTCTATGTGCGTTTAACAACACGGGATCGTAAGACTACAGCTTTTAAATAAAATCAACTGCTTTATTTCTTCGAGGAGTGGCTCAGCATCTGTGGAGATGCTCGACGCAAACTTGACTGCAGTGCACTGCACTGCAAGACAAAAAAGCAAAAAACACGAAGATTGGTGAGATATGCTCTGATCAGCAGTAAGCCTGAATGCAAGAAAGCCTTGTCCATATTTCCACATAGACGCTGCTCTTGCACAACTCTCTCAAAGCACACACCACGACAGAGCAATGCAAAAAGGCGGCAAGCACATGCCACCAACAATTCGAAGCAGCGGAAAGCAGATATGTACCGCTTTCAAGCTCCTTTCTTTGCGAGAAAACGCTTCGATCGTTGAAAAGGGCGAAGCTGGCGCTGCCTTAAGCTAAGTATCTGCAAGGAAGGATCCTTGGACGGCTCCTGGACAATGTACCGCGCGGACTTACGCCTGGCGACATCTTTAGGGGAACAGTTGCCGGGAGTCACCTACACATATTGCGGTCGTCAGTGTTATATAGGAAGACAGCACCAGTGCTTGTTTGTATACCGGATCCTTTCTTTTTACAAAGTCCAAAATTTTGAAAGATTGCCTATGGCAGATAGCACAACTGTAAACCTTGATCTACGTTACATGATGACGCGCCCATTACTTCTACGCGAAATCAAAATGTCCAATTTAATAACTAACGTACTCACGCTAATACTCTTTTTAATTATTTTCTTTATGCCACATAATAAAATCTACGAATTATAGCCGGTGACTTCCCTAGGTTTAACCACTTGGAACGAATTATCTCGGCTGCACCAGTTGCGAGATATTAATTTTCAAAGCGTCCGACGAAATGCAATGGCGCTCCAGTTACTTCAAGAAAACGCTGTTTTATGCATTGAAATAGAAAGGCACAAATACCCCATGATGTGGATGGGAAAACCGCGCCGCGGTAGCTCAATTGGTAAGAGCTTCGCAGGTACAATGCGAAGACGTGGGTTTATATCCCAGCTGCAGCCAGTTGTTTCTTCATCCACTTTCATTTCCATTCAATAATCATTTCTTGAATTCACTTAAGAACTGCAGATAATTTCCCCTATGCTGTCTTTGGTGTCATTTATTGTGGGCTTTTTATCACATGACTAATAAAATCCGGGCCCATCGATTTCCTACCTTCTCTTTCATATATATATGGCTCGCCCTAATGAAATTCGCTATATAGCTAAGTACTTGCCTTTTTCTAAATTCTCGTCCATAGGATACCATGCATTCCAAACCTCACGACAAAGTGCTTTTTTACACAATTTCAGTATAACGAAATTTCCCTGCCTCCACAAAGAACTATCTAGGAAAGACATGCAAATTGCCGCGGGCGCAAGTGGCAAAACAGTTTAATTACATATGGTTGGTTGCAGACGCGTGGCTCAAATCGCGCGCCGCGCGACATTGAGCATCCCTGGTGTTCACAGCGCAAAACGTAGACGGGACACGAGACGAGAAGACGACACCACATTCGATGACTTTCAACAACGTTTATTTGAAAGAAACACGGTTCTTATATATTTGTCACACATGTCACAGACACGTCATTGCACATCATGTGAAACACGAACTTTTTTTTCTTTTGCAACCCGCCGTGGTTGCTCAGTGGCTATGGTGTTGGGCTGCTGAGCACGAGGTCGCGGGATCGAATCCCGGCCACGGCGGCCGCATTTCGATGGGGGCGAAATGTGAAAACACCCGTGTGCTCATATTTGGGTGCACGTTAAAGAACCCCTGGGGGTCGAAATTTCCGGAGTCCTCCACTACGGCGTGCCTCATAATCAGAAAGTGGTTTTGGCACGTAAAACCCCATAATTTTTAACTTTTTTGCACTCAATATAATGATTGTACGTGCAAAAGCACAAGTTATTCTTTTGTTAGTAGCAACGACGGCATGCTAACACACTGGTCACGAAGTCTGGCAATCTCGGCTGCCTCAATTATCTCCTGAACCAGCTGGTTATTGTGTTTTTGCAGCACTTCACAGCGTCTAAATTCTGCGGCACAAGATTTATGTGCGGCAGAATGATGTGCAATGACGTGTCTGTGACACGTGTGGGCAAAGGTATGAGAAGCCGTGTTTCCTTCAAATAAACGTTGTTGAAAGTCAGCGCTTGTGGTGTCGTTTTCTCGTCTCGTATCCCGTCTACGTTTTGCCCAAGCTGCTATTCTAGTGAATAGTCACCGAAGAGGGGCAACGCCTTCGCCAGCAATGAGGAATTCAGCTGGTCATGACCTTTTAAATCCTTACTTAATTGTCACGGCGCGCGTCGCCTGATTCCGGATATCTAATTCGCGAGTGGGGATTCGAGCAGATGCGGTAGGGGGCACGGGTATCAGCAAAGTGTAATGCGCATTCTACGCCGGGTATAGTTCTGTATTCCGAGCGCGCGTTGTGTCACCGTCAAATTTGGGGTTCTTGCTGGGCCAATTATCCCTGCCTCGTGCGGCAATGACAGTGGTAAACGTGAGTAGCGGTACTAGTACTAAGCGCAAGACACTCTCGCTTGAGGACAAGGCAGCGATGTTGGAAGCGATCTCCTGCGGAGAGAAGAACAATGACCTCGCCGCTCGCTTCGGAATAGCACAGAGCTCCCTCTCCCACGATTTTAAAGTCGAAAGATGCCATCCTCGACTCATTGGAGAAAGGCACTAATTCTCAGCGAAAGTGATTAAAAGCGTCAACATACGAAGATGTGGACAAAGCGGTCTGCGCGTGGTTGATGTCCACGCGGGCGCAGAATGTTGTCTTTCTTCAGTGGGGCTCTCCTTCGGCAAAAGGCGAAATATTTCGCGTGCACGCTTGGCTGCAAGGATTTCAAAGCGAGTAGCGGATGGCTGCACCGATTCAGGGCTCAGTACGCGATTGTCGGGAAGATAGCGAGCGGAGAGTCCGCATCTGCCGATGCGCCGGAATCAGCTGTCTGGATACCAAATAATATGCTGCAAATGCTGGAGGACTATGTGCAAGCAGTCGGTTACAACGCCGATGTATAGGTTTAGTTTATCAAATGCGTCCGAGCCGGACTTTAGCCCTGGAAGGCGATCGCTGCACCGGAGCCAAGGATAGCAAATTCCCTATTAGCGTCTTGCTGCTCGTCAACATGGACGGCAGCGAATAGCGCAAAGCGCTTATCATCGGAAGAAGCGTGAAGTGGCATTGTCTGAAGAAGTCAAAGCAGCCGGAGATATACTACACTACCATCAAGAAGGCTTGAATGACGCGCGAGGGTTTTCATGCCTGGCTGCAGAGATTCAACGAGGAAGCAAGGAGCGCTGGCCGTCATGCGTGCCTCCTTTTCGATGACTTTACCGCTCAGAGCGTAGAGGACATCGAGCTGACGCACATGTAATTGAAATTCCTTCTCTTCAACTTCACGTCGCTCATACAGCCGTTCTTCGCCGGCATAATTAACAGGGTGAAATGTGTATACGGCCGGCGCTTAGTTGACTTAACTCCTTCGGTATCTTCAGTTGAAACGCCCAAAGAATGTGGACATTTGCCAAGCGTTGGAAGTGCTGTCTGCGTCTTGGAAGGCTATATCTCGACAGACGATAGAGAATTGTTTTACAAAATCTGGATTTCACAAAGTCGCTGCCGCAACATCTCTTAGAGAAGGTAACAGCAGTAAACAAGGCGGAAGTACATTGCCCGTGTTAGAGGGCATGCAAGAAGACTTAGGAAGCCGTCCTGGAAAACTGGCAGCATCTTCGTAGTGGCGACGTTGTTACAGAGGATGTTGAGATGGACGACCACCTGCACGCTGACTCTTGCATCCTCGCCACGGAAGAGGTTTTTGCGTCCATCTTACGGGATGTGCCAGGCATAAGGTACTCGCAAGACGATGACAACCAAACTGACGATCAAGGCCTCGGCGAACTCCCCATCCTCAACATCCAGGAAGTGCTTGAAGCGATCGGCGTCCTAAGGTGGTACGCGGGCTTCCTACTCGAGCAGGACACCATGCAAGATATCTGGGCATATGAACGCCGCGTAATGCTTTCGTTGATTGACAAGAAGACTATGAAGAAACTAACAAAATATTTTCACAGTAAATAAGTCTTCTCTGTGAGTATAGGGCATCTGCAAGCTGCTTTTTGTAAGTTAGCTGACGCTTTTTTTTAACTTACTGATTCTCCAGAGATCTTTAATTTGTCGCATTTGCAGTGGCAGCGCTAGTAATGCCATTGCAATTTTACGGACGCCCCAAGCGAATTTCCGTCGTCGACATCGAGTGATGCTTCGTATAAAATCCATGTACGATAAGATCCTATCACGCTTCGGGCACCGTGTGCTGCAAGTGTGAGGCTAAGCGTGCGAGTGGAATGCGAGGATGGTGCCTTGATGCACGCCTCTCGCCGCGCGCAAGCGGGGGTTTCTCTCTCTCTCTCTTGTATTTTCTTTCTTTATTTATTTCTTTTTTTTTTTTCGTAGCATCCGACGGATTTTGACGCTGCAGTGGTCGGGCTTTGTGGAGAGCAGCACGCTGATAGCTTCGTCCCACCGCGGCCGGGTGTCACTATTAGCTGCGGCGGCGGAGTAGACGCGATAGATAGCTTCACATTGTACCGCAGATATGAACATACCAACCACACGGTATAAAACCATATATCCAACTTAAAAATATATATATATATGTTTTATTTTTTGTCATTGGCATTTGCTTTTTTGGTAGCCTGATGATTCGTAACTTTTTTACGGCCCCAACCGTGCAACAAATAGACGTCGGCGGCTGAACTTATTTGCATAAAAGGTGGAATTGCAATACAACGAAATTTCTATATAACGATACAATTACTAACTTCGTTGTGCCGAGGTTTAACTTGTATGTATGTATGTATGTATGTATGTATGTATGTATGTATGTATGTATGTATGTATGTATGTATGTGCGCGTGAAAAGAAACTTAGTCGCTGAGATTGAGAAGGATGATATTTCTTTACTGACCACTTAATTTACTAGTCTCACCTTACAGCATACAGCTGCACCTTAGGCGATCCCTGCTTTTCCGGAACGCGATATATTGCTTCCCGTAAGGTGTCAGCCAAACACTCAACAACAACAACAAAAAAAAGACATCGATTCCCTTCAGAAATCTATGCGCAGTCCCCCGAGAGAGAGAGAGAAACGAGAATTCCACCATAAAGTTAATCCCGCTGCTCGTAAAGCGCGGAACAAATCGATACAGCACCTGCTCGGCACGTTGCCTGCGAAACCTTCGGTGCAGCGCGTGGCTCACAACCTCCGCGATGGCTCTCGAAAGGATAGCTGGGAAACTGCGTACTTAGCTGTGCATCGCGCAGTGCTCGCTGAATGTCACACCGATTTTACACGGAGGCCTATGCCTGCTTGGGTGTGAGTTATGCTCATCGGAGAAGCCCCCCAACTCACGGGTCATGACATTAAGTAAATCATGGTGGTAAACGTCGTATGAGCATGTCAATTATGCAGCACCGAATAAGCTTCGATGACTCAGTGAGGAAATTGCCAGGACATTGTAACTGTGAAACAGAACTGATGTTCGAGTATGCAAAACGGGAGAAAAAAGCGCCTTTCTTGAATGAATGAATGTTTGGTGTTTAATGGCGCAAGGGCCATGTATGGCCAAAGAGCGCCATGCCATTGGTAGTCCCTTTCTTAAAGAAAGATGGTTGAACGCGAAGCTTTCCCCCAACGCAAACTGAATGAAAGTCCAAAGCCAACGACCATGCAACGAGCCAAAGAAATGCTGATCGACCCGATGCTATTCATATGTGACTTGATTACTTGTTTTAGATCGTATTTTTTTAACGTTCAAGTTGAATGAAGATACATTTCGTTAAGTTGCATAGCATTTATTTTAGATCACCTAGCCGTTGATTACACGCACACGCTCATACTTGCACAGTATTGCCTTGTGATCGCTGTGGTAGACGATAGACTATATATATATATATATATATATATATATATATATATATATATATATATATATATATATATATATATATATATGTATGTATGTATGTATTGTAGGTATTTCGCATACCTTGTCGTGCAGCCAGCAAATTCAGCTGTTTTATGAAGATTATTTAGTATTTCCCAACTAGATCAATCCATGGCCTTGTATATACTCAGCATAGTAATTTACCAGGAGAATCATGCCAACACCTCCGGTGAATGGAGCACTTTACAAAAGAACACAACTTTCACCCTCAGGACTAGCCGTGTTGGTGTAGCGGCTCTGGCATTGGGCTGTTACGCCCAAGAGCGCGGTATCAGATCCCGGTCACAGCGCCCGCATTGCGATGCGTACGAAATGCGAGAACAGCCGTGCACGGTGCAGTGGGTGGTCAAAATTAATCCCGAGTCCACCACTACGGCATGCCTCATAATCATAGCGTGGTTTTATCACATAAAACACCAGAACTGAATTTTTTTTTCTGACTCTGGAGGCATATTCGGTGTGAGTAACCGCATAATCATGTTGTTCGCCGCAGCACCCACACAGTTAAAATGGCCAAGTGAAACATTCTTCTCCAGCTGCGCATCATCTCAGCTACTATGCAAGGCCTCCTAAGCGGTTTGCATATGTCTGCTTTGACAGGGAAAATAAAACAAGAGAAAAAAAAGCAAGTCGATGCAGAGAAAGAAGTAATAACGATAGCGTTAAGGGCCCCGTGTTCCAGAAAACCCGGTGTCGGCATCCGGAATTGGACGCCGCTCCGGCAAAAATATTTTCGAACCCCTCATGCCCGGGCCCTCCACGTGGCGCAAAGAAGTTAATGAACTAATTGAATTTCTCAAGCTAAAATACGTAAAAAAATCGTAACTTACGACTTACACACAACCTACAGACATGATAGCGTCGGATTGTAATTTTAATATACGAGAAAACATAATTCTGTTTCCCTTTTCCCTATTCCCTTTTCCAGTGTGTCTGCCATGATACGGGGTGCGCCATTCGTGCGCGCCGGCGCACGAATATCCTGGAGGCCATGTAGCAGCGCGCCCGATTCCTTGCAACACCTCCAGATGGCGCACGCCTCCGCAACATCGCGGTCCGCGCAAGAGGCCACGCTTCTACCAGAAAGCCAGCCTCCGTGCATAGCATTCGCTGACAGCGTTTCCCGGTAAACATTACGGTTACATGCGCTGCACTTGCGGGGAAACGCCTGAAGCAGTCAGGGATCTTTGAATGCTATGGCGTTCCACTCCTAAAGACGAAGCTTAAGCTAACTCCATTTTTTTTTTTTTGATAGATGCGTGATAGTTAGGCCCTAATTGTGGGAGGGAAGCTGATTGCCAGGCAGTGCGCCGATGCCTCATGCAGGTACAATTCGACAGCGCAGTAGAGAACTTCATTCGTTGCTATGTTGTCCCGTAGTAGTGACGGTGAAGAAAACAGCAAAACTGGGAATGACGAAACTAGCGCTTTATTGGGTGAACCTGCGCCCTCAAAAACAGGCTACACTCAAATAACGGTGATAGCGGCGTACAAAGTGGGCGACCGTCGAAAATCTGATCTGTCAGTCAAGCGCGTCGGCTTTTATACATAAGTCATCGAATGTTCCAGAGTAATCGCTGGTGCTCGCGTGTCTTCCGGAAAGTCTTACGCCATTCGCGACGCGCATACATAAAATCAGATTGCACAAGGTTCGGTGACAAAAGACAGCACATAGAACCATCGATAACGTTCGAGAAACTTCCGACCCATGCGGGCACGTCGCGCACTGAGCGATAACATTTGTTAGACGGTGAAAAGTGGTCACCTGATAGACAAGTACGTGTCAATAGGCTGTACTGTTTAGAGTACCTTAGCAAATAGACAAACAGTGGTAACAAGCAAAGCTGAAAGAGTGCCTCGCCATTCCGAGAGGACTAATTCAGTGCATGCGTAATAATGCGGCAACCCTTCCTACCAGAGCCCTGTTAGCAGGCACCTCTTATGAATGAATAGGGGCTTAGTTAAGGACAACTCTGGACAAATATATGCAGCTCTTGAAGGCCATGTTTTTATATGGCTGCGTGCTGCGATAGCGATTGCGGGAACCGTAAACATGTCATAGACGTCGGGTTTCCGACTCTGCCTAATTGCGCTGACAGTTCCGCGGCTTGGATTGCCTGCATTATTGAAAGCCAACAATTTTTGTTCTTTTTCGGTAGCTCTACGAGTCGATACCACCGCAAAAAATGCATACAAATGCTAGGCTGTCTGGCACGTGTTCAGGAACCAGACGTGAAGTCATCGCGCTACGTTCGAATGTGCTGAACTGTAGCTTCGCGGAGATTTCTTGGGAGAGGCAGCGGGAGAATGGCGAATAACGGTCTTTGTGACGATGGTAAAGCGGACGGAAGCCACAAGGGAAAGAGACGCGGAAGAGCAGGCCACGAAGAGCAGGGGCGTCTGCCTCGGGGTCGAGCAGGGTAAGGTCGCCGGAAGTGGAGTAGCTACGGCTGTGTTTGTGCTGCTTTTTGATGAATTGTGCAATCGGAAAGAAGTAGGAGCAAAGCGCAGGGCAGCATGGTAATGAAGTTCTGCTGGAAATGGCCGAGCGCTTCCTTCTCCGCGGACCGCAGCAGAAAAGGGCACCCGAGTGAATAGAGCAGCAAGACATTGCAAGAAAGAGAAGAGAAAGGGCGCGAGTGTGTCCGGTTCAATGTGGAGGAGGAAAGGGTTCCCGCTCTGGGAACCGTCGACGAATACAGGCTCCATCTGCCGCTGGCCCGGCCGCAGACACGGGGCTAATGAAAAGCGGCTGCGCTCCTCTGTCTGCGCTCGGCTGCGGTCGGTCGGGGTTTGGGCCTATACACGACAGCTCTCCTGACAGCGACGGCGTGCGGACGGCGTATAGAAAAGAACGTTCGCGCCGGAGCACACGCTCCAAGCGTGATCGGAATTCGAGCAGAGGCCCGATGGCATTTGATGCTCACTTTTGCTTTCCCTTCTTTTATAGGCGCTTCAAGCTGAAACGCTTTCCGAACAGCGTCTTTTGCAGCCGCGGTCCTATTTATTCCGCGAGGGTGCGCCTATCAAACTAAAATCGCGCTGCGGTGCGCCAGGCGGTCAGCTTCGCCCGCTTCCAAAACTTTTTTTCATCGCTCGCAGCTTATATCACGTTCTCTTTATTTCACGCTTACTGTTCTGACGGCCAGCTATGTTGCGGACACTGTGCACGTTTGGCGTTACAAACTGTCCCATCTCTTTTCTGCTCAGAAGCTAAATTCCTTGGAGTTCAACAAACTTTAGTTATGCACTGTTCTGAACTCCAGAAACTCCATTACGAGGTTGTCTGGCACTCTGGGCAGTGCTAGTCCTAATTGTTCCTGTGATAAAAGAAATAAGTGAGGGAGTAACGCACCGGACTTTGCATGGCGTGTTGTCGACGCTCTAAGTTTTCTGCGCCTAATACAGCAGATACTACAGTAGCAATAGCTTGCGAAATTTTTGGCAGTGCAAGGAAGCCTGAACAGTCATAGCTGAAGATGTATTTTATACAAACTACTTTAATGCACTTGCTCAGCAATCCCTGTTCCACGTTTGGCGTGTTCGGGTGGCATGAGCCTTTTACAAGGAGCGATCATGTAAGCGCCGTTCATGGCTGCTACAGTAATAGGCGAAGCCCAAGCAGAGGGCTTGAGTGTTCACGATTATCGGATAGCGCTGTATGGTGTAGAGAATGGCCAGCTGGGAAGCCAACTTACCCTATACAAGGAGAGATGTATGACCTCCATGTATACTGGTCAGTTTCCGGACTTTGTAAACAGGGCACTGAACACTCGACTACGTAGGTCTGATTGAACTAATCAAGCACGAGCTTGCGCAGGGCTTTTCTACAGACATTCAGGAAAGACGAGCATGAACTTAGTGTGCGAAACCATAAGACCCAAGCACAGGCCATTTAAGGGGCAATCGGAAAAACCGACGAAGAGAGTTTTTAGCTATACACTATACGGTCCTGAAAGTAAATGAGATTTTTCGCTAACTTCAAAACACAGGTATCGGTTCAACAGGAATGTAACTGTAAGATGTGGAGCCGCCCATGCGTCAACTCTTAAGAACTATAAATAGTGCATGTGCTTACATTTTGTAAACAACTATGGCGATCACATGTAGCCGAAAATCTTTCTCTTTCTGTCCTTTTTAAATTTTTCTAAAGAACAATAGCAGCTGAAAATACGTAAAAAGCAGTACCACAATGCCATATGATTAGCACTAAATATATGTTAAATGACGTGGAAACTCCCACGCCATTTCCAGGTTTACCTGCTTCTTGCTTCCGACATTTCATGCTTTTTAAATCCACTTACGAAAGACATTGCTCGCATTCACGTGTACCGCCATCTACATCGAAGACGGAAAGAAGCATCGTGGCTAGTTTTTCTTATCTTTTTCATCTCCAGCACTCATATACCATGGGCAAGGGAAGCTTCGGGAATCGAAAGCGCACGGCAGAAACGTGAAACAACTACAGATAACAAATTTTACGCAATGCTTTATACGAAGAAGTCTGATATGACAAAATTGTATAGCAGTTCTTCCTTTTCAAAGCGAATAACTCTTTATTCGTTTTTCTTTATTTATTTTTAGAGCGCAGCATTTAGGGGCGCCCGTCCATGCGGCGAGCGTCGGCGTCGCTGGCGGTGCAGACGCCGACGACTCCGCTGCAGGAGTCTGCCGTGGAACCATGAAGTGCAAATCGGGTGAGGGTATGGCGAAAGCACGAGAAGAAAAGCGTAGTGCGGCCACGACGCCTACGAGATGGCGCCAGAGTAGCGTCTCGGAGGTCTGTAGGCGGCGGCTACTGTGAATCGCGCCCACGCGTCACCCGCGTGCTGGCGCTCGCAATCTCCAGATTAGCGAGGTACCCGCGCCGCACTTCGCTTTATTCGCAACGTGCCGCGCGAGATAGATTGTCCACGCGAGCAAATATATCGCGAAATGAAAACACGTATTGAGCTGCGCTCAAATTTCGCATTAGGGAGTATCGTAATCGTCGGTGGATTTATTCATCGGCTTTTTCCTTGGGTTGCTCGCTCGCTTTTGTGGTCGGTGGTCGGACTTTCACCGTCGCTGCAAAGGCACTGACGCAAATGGCGCGTGCTTTCGCGCGACCAAACTTCAGGAGCAGTTCTTCGCGGAACGCTAACTTTATGGCCCTTTGAGGAGCACGACCTGCCGCACCGCAGCTTTGGGGCGCCTGAAGGTTTATAGGTGGCAGTCGCCTTTCACACCGGAGTTCACACAAGTCGAGACAACAGAGATATGGTTAATCGGCTCATATATATAACCACCTATACTACCGCCACAGATGTGCTGATTAACGGCTCTGTTCTCTACAGCATTACGCAATGAAACAACAAACACTTCTAATTATCCTCACTGGAAAGAATACGCGCCTTGAAGCGCATCATTCCTTGAATAAAGCGAATATATTTCTAGAAGCGTTAAGCTATTCGCTTACGTTGACAATGACCGTCGATAATTTCTGCACAACTTCTTCTGGCGCTCACTTACACTGCGCTGACACTTATGCTCATGCTGCCTTTAAATTAGTTTAGTGTTCAACAAGCACGTCTTTTTGCTTTTTTTATGTTCCCTCTTTCTATATCAAGGGCACAGCTCTCGAACCGAAACGCTTTCATGTGTCCTCCTGGTGGACTGGCCTGAGGAACGTTGATTAGTCGGCCAGCGCAAATAAAACGAGCTACATGTCCCGAAAGGATGGAAAACACCACGCGCGCTCTACCATGGTAAATATAAATGTGCAATAAGTGGTATTGCTAACAAAATAAAGAATAAACATTTCACTTTGTTCCATGGACCTGACGCTTGTTGTGTGGGCTGTAACTCCAACAATGTTTGGCCGTTTTATAAGTATCTTGGAACGTACAATATGCAGACAAACTGTCATGTTTGTGTGCATATATGTACCCGTAGCACAAATGTACTTGGTAAGGTCAACTTTCTAACCATTACGGCACAAATGAAACTAGATCTGTAAATATACCAAAACCGGCAGTATTTACGTTTTCGGCAGCTGAGAAGGTCGCTAGAAAAGGCAACTCTTGGATACTGTGCGGTACAGCGTGAAGCGGGACAAGGGACACAGAAGAAAAGAAGAGGACGAGCGCTGTGCCCCTTGTTCTGTGATCCTTGTCCTGCTTCGCGCCGCACTACACAGTCTCATGGGAAACGCGCCAGCCCAGACCATCGTCCTTTTTCGAGACTCCTTAGTTTTATCATATGCAGTAAACGCTGGGATTTCAAGAAAAGGAAAACAAAAAGACATCCATGTTTTCGTGACTTCAACTTTCGTGCAAATGTTAAAAGTTTGAAAAAAAAAACAAAGCAGAAAAGTAAAACGTTTCGACACTACTGGCCTTACGGCGTATAAGTGGTAAGGTTATGCATATGCTTCATGAAATAACTCGGGTTGCCATTACAGCGCGTTCTGGTCCTTTCAGTAAAGGAAATGGTATTTTCTCAAAGGAATCTTTTTTGGAGGCAGTGACTTTACGTTATCCTTGTATGAAGTCCCGATTCCTTGTCGGCATCATGTAAGGCTTTATACATTGCTCCCACAGAGTAAACTAATTAAGGAACAATAAAGAAGACACTGCCCGTATATGTTAAATCGGTGACCTGTATCCTTTCCTACACGCTTGGCAAGAAAGCGTATAGGAAAGCTTTCTGAGGGGAAGGAACCGCCAGCCAATCCACGGAACCCAATTATGCTCCAGTGTGACTTAACTCGATTGCCAGCCCTTTACCCTTGAGAATAAAGTGTGCCAATAAGGCGGCGCCGAACCTTGCAAGCAAATGGTAAAAACGAAGAATAGTTGCTCAGGTTGAATTAGGAGATTAAATTGGCGCGAGGATCCACATCGCGATTGCTCGTGTTACCCATTCTTATCGCGCCTTTCCCCCAACCGCACGTACTCGCGTACTCCTTCCCCAAGATAGTTTCTGTTTGCCTTCACGAAAAAGCTTATTGTGTTCTTTCACTTTCTTTTGAGTGATATTTCCTTATTCTAGGTAGAATTTCAAGCATACCTCAATGTGCCTACGCAGGACAGCACCTGAATGGTTTGGATGCATTTTCTAGCAGTGTTTTCCACAGAAAGGGAGATATGCGCAAACGCTGTTATATACATGTTCATAGAATGTGACTTTATCGAAGAAAGACGAGAAAACACAAAAGTGTGCTTTCAAAGAAAAAAAAACGGGACATCTATGAAGCGCCTTGGTCAAGATAGTACATATGACCTGTTCGTCATACTTCGTTTCCGCAAAACAGCGACCTCATCTCGGCTTCAGATTTTTAAGGCAGGTCCTTGAACATGCCCAGTAAATCAACTTTCACGGATTCTCACGGGCTATTAGTAATGTTGTAAACACCTGAGAGTGTTTTCGTGCAATATCTGGTGTACTGTAGCGCCGTAATGATCAAGCGTCATTGCTTAGCATTTAGTGCAATGCATACTGCACACTGTGGCAGTATTCTATACAGAACATCATCTGCTACCTGGTTACTTTATGTGTATGAGCCAGCTGCATTAAAATAGCATTGACTCCATATAGTTAGCATTAGTATTTGTGTGGAGGTAAAGACAGCCGGGCGACTTGGTGCGGTAACACGATGAAACGATGATCTAAACAATAGCGAATAAAATTGTTTTCAGAAAGAGTTTCTAGTACTTTTATTAACTTATGGGGTTGTTTGTGTTTATACATCTTTGTAGATATTAGAGCGTGTTTCTGTGCTATATTATGGGGATTCCTAGAATATTAAGCAGGCCTTTGTATGTGCATTGCTGTTTGACTGTATTCAGTGTCTTTCGGTGCTTTTCGAGATTTCATTTTGTTTGCCTTGCAAATAGGTGTAGTCATGACACTTCAAGGTAATCATATATTATTGTGTTAATAGCGCTTCAACTCCTAAGTTTCTACGTTAAATGGTGTATAAAATTTTCTGAATTTTTTATTCAAGCAAATTTCGTTTTATTCGGATTCAGAAAATAGATTACTTGCGTGGCTTACCTCTCATTTTCACCCCTATATGTTCATGAAAGATACATACTCTAAAAAGGAGGCTTTCCTTCAACAGATTTGAAGGGCTCGTAGGTAAGCTGCACAAATGGCAACGAAAATAACCGAAACCATCGAAGAATATGTTCAAGCACCGAAACTCAAATGCACGGAGAGAACTCAGTCGACGACTGCGGCTTGTATTTAGCGACATTGGCACAAACAGCTAGGATCAGTACAGCTCGGGCATGGTAATTAAAGGGTTAAAAAAGAGAAGAAACAAGAGGTCATGGTTGTCTCTTTCCTTCGTGCTCGTATTTAGCGCTGTTTCATGATGTCACAAGTATCATCTGTGC